>NW_015374290.1:302554-473590 GCF_001272555.1 Dufourea novaeangliae | reverse complement strand
GGGGGGGGGGGGGGAGGGCGTCTTTGAAAAAGTCGAAACGTTTTGTTTATTTGTTCTTCGCTCGATCGAACGGTCGGACGTCCGTGAGAGGAGGCTGAATCAATTAATTACGCGCGTTGCGATGGGGGCCCGGTGAGACGGGGCGGGGGTTCCGTTCGCGATGACCGCGGCGTCGTAAATTACGCGACGGGGTCATTTGTTTTCGAATGCTTGACCCCACGATTAGGGCTACCAAACCGCGCGGCCTCGCCGTACAATCAACAGCTATTTGTTATCACGATAATTGAAGATTGTCCGTCCGTCCGTCCGTTTGTCCGTTCGTCTATAGAAACTTACAGATGAAAAGCGTGCTGCCGGTCCCTGATACGCATTCCAGCTGTTCGAACCCGATCCCTGTATACAAGCGCTCCCGCTGTTTCAGCGTCGCGGCACACAATCGTCGTGCAGGAATGTAGACCAATCCTTTCACGCGTCTACCGAGCGTGTGTCTTAACACCTGCGCGCACCGTTCTCGATCGATCTTAAACGTGGTTGATCGATCGAGCCCGGTATTACATAAAATAGAAACGTTCAACGCGTTCGTTTTCTCGCCTGTAGCTTTATTAATCGGCCGGTATTCGGATAATTTCGCCTGGATGTCGTTACGTTACCACACGATCGCGATAATACTCGGTCTCTCGATGTTGCGGTATCGACTATCGAGTCGAGAATCGTATCTCGGTGTCGATCGAAATTACACGTTACAACACCGATTCCGTCCTTTACCGGTTTCGTTAACCCGACGCGACTGTTGCGTTCGACTTGCCCGGCACACAACCGATCGCCAATCGTTCGACGATTCGACGATTCAACGGTCGCTTTGCAATGGGTCGCGCCCATAATCCGGTACCTCTTCTAACAACGGAATCCTTCTCGTCGATTGGATCTAACCGATCGAATCGAATCGATGAACGCGGGCATTGTTGGCTGGAGAACGTAGGACGATAAAGTGTAAAGAGGAACGTTTGAATGGCATGCGTGGCACGTGTGTCGCACACGACTCGACGCGACGCGAGTATCGCGTTGTACTCGTTTCGAAGTAAGTTCACGGTGACGCAAGTGCACGTGTAAACGGAACTACATATGCGCGCAGTCATCGGCACGGGCACCTGACAACGCTAACGCAATGCTTGTATCGCGTCTGTGTGCACGACACACACGTACGCTGCGACCTACGATGTGGTTGTTGGCGGAATCTACAAATCTTCACTCGATTTCGTTAATACACGTACGCATTATAAGGCTGGGGAGAGGGGGCAAAATTACCAAAGCGATCGCGAATCTGGTCCCGACCCGATGGGATCGGCCAGCTATTCCGGAACGTTTCAGTTCTCAGTTCGATCGATTGTTCCGACCGGGAAGATGAAATCGTCGCGTCGGAGGGTTCCATTATTCGTTCCGCTCGGGAGACAAGTACAATGCGTACACGATGTACCGGTGCCTCGTTAGCCGACCACAACGGGTAGTTGTGTGCGCGTTTAGGTCGAGCAACGTACAAACCCGAGCGCGTACATCGTCGACACTAATTGTAAGTAGATACGCGTTCTATTCTCATGGCTATGATACGGACCGGAGGGGGACGTGGCGGTGCGCGTACTTGTGTTGCACGCAGTCGCAACGCTCGAACGATTCCGCGGGGAATCTTCTCGACACGACGGGGATGCTGAAAGGTGTGTGTGTGTGACCGTGTCCGAGCATTCGTGTACGTACATACGACCTTTCTCCGTAGCCGTGGCAGACGCATCGACACGGATTTCTATTGGAGACGAACAGCCTTCGAAATGGCAAGACGAGTTGAATGGGGAACAAGAGGCAGCACGTATCGGTGGATCGGATCGATGGCCACGCGTCGAGACGTTCGAGGAACGTTGTTCTAGACAATCTAGAATCTAGACTCTAGGCGGTTTGTAATCGCGTGCGTGCCAGCAGCCGCGAAAACGCACGCGTCGATTTATGCCTTCCGATCGGTGAGAAATGTCTCGGGAATAATTAAAGGACCAGAGGAACGGGGGAGAACTCGTAGAATTTTCTCGGACGGTCTGGCCAGACCGGGTTAAAGCACGATATCGGCCATAGATTATGCGGTTTTATCTACTCCTCCCAGGGCCACCGTCATTAATTATCTCTTTATTAAGACGATCGCGTGTGCAGTCTCCCAGTCGTTTCTATCGGTGCGCATTAGATTAGCAATTTTTACGCGTGAAACGCGTTTATGGCTAGCCAGAACAGGTTTTTTCCTTGCGATGCATCCATGCCGAACGTTGTATTAACGTAAGTCGTACGACGTCGTATTAACGTACGCTATCTAATGGCTGATAACGGATGTTTTCGCGCGGACGATGAGACCGTTGTAATCAACGGAGGTCGTAAGCTAGGAGGTAGACTGCTTTTTCTGACGAAGCGAAGAAGTGATGGAAATGTACGTTTTGCCTCATTGGCTAGAGTCGAAGTGGCAGCGGTTGCTACAATGCTGTGAATTAATCGGTGGAGGAGATGGAGGAGAAATCCTTTGGCGTTTCTAGGATGTCATGGTGGAAGAAACTTTTCTTTCAGGGCGACGCGTACACGTGCAAGGTTCACCTTGACTGTGCTGAATTTCTGAGTGTACTCGAAAGGTACAGAATTATGTCCTTTTTGCTGAGGTTTTCGGTAGTATCGCGTGGACTGGCACCGGCTGTCGATCAAATGTTGAATCTTTTGAAATAAATGTATATAATGGGTGAAAAGACGTTTTGTTAAAGAGATATAATTCCGTATAATATAGATAAGATTCCAACGGTAGATTTTTATGGTATCAGAACGTCCGAGCAGCGCGTAACCACGGATGCGAGGTATGCGAGAGGAAACGAGGCGATTCATTGGATCGATTTCGAGCTCGACGAGGGTATTTTACGTTTAATATGTACATATGTATGTACCTATTAAGGTCAGAGCCGCGTAATCCAACGTCGGGACGCCATTACGTCGCCGAGAGATCTCGTACACGTCGCGCAGCGGTATCCCCCGGTGGATCGTGATTTTACACGCTCGCAAGCATTTCACGTTTACGCGGTCAGCTATGACGAACGTGAAAGCAAAAAACCTCCCGTGGTTTTGATCGTCCTGCCGCGAAGGATCCCTCTTTCGGTCCGTCCTTCGTGCACCGCGTCTGTGTCCACGTTCGCGTTCGCGCTCGCGTCCGTGTCTGCGTCTATCCAGCCGTTCGTTATTAACTTTACGCTATCTTGGACGACCATCTTTACGCTGCCGGATCGAGTGAAGCGTATCTACCGTGAGTTCTTGGCCTACCGACATTACGTACTCGCACACAAACGCGCGTGCTACCCTCTTCGTACAGCACCGCTGCACCAGCTACGTCAGTGTCTCGCCGACTGCCGCGTAACAGGCTTAGCTCCGTCTCTCTTGAAAATTGCCCGCCATATTTTTACCATATTACTTCATTTTTAAGCCACCTCCCGCTTCTGCCGGGTCTCCCTGCTGCCGCCACAGCCACCATTGCCACCATCACCACTTCCACGACCTCCACCACCTCCACCACCTCCTCCACCACCGTCGTCACCTTGCCTCGTCTTTTCGTTTCTCTTCCATCTCGACGCGCGTTCGTCGATCTTCTTCTTCTTTCTCTGCACCGTATTCGCGACTCCCCTTTCTTACCCCTTGCTCCTCGCTCCTCGGTAGATATCCTTGACTCACCGCAACCAAGCTGCGATCTCGCGTACCGCCATTTTACTCGCGTAACGTTCGCGTACCATGCGTTGCCCATCTTTTGTTCCTCCCTCTTCATCTCCCGGTCTCTGGCTCTACGGTGCCATTCGTGAAAAATCACTGGTTCTCGCCGATCTACGTGTCTTTGTCCGTTCCACGTCGGAGGTTAATGCCGCCCGCGGTTTCGTTTGACATCGACGCGACACAACGCGACGTGTGCTCGCTCGCGTACACACGAGTCGCACGATCCGAGCGCATACAAGCGTTTCGTTTCCTCCGCGACTCGAAGCGGTCCATCGTCAGGCGGACCGACGGCCTCACGAACATCCACTTCGTTCGGCCGATCACCGCAAAATGCAATATGCGCTTTTTGTAGCAATATTTGGAGCGAATTTAAAATAATGATCGTCCCCCGACCTCGAGCGTACGGGGGCCGCGTCAGTGAAGCTGAAATCCGTGGAGGTGCGGCTGAACGAAAAAGAACAGAAGGCATAAAAAGGGTAGAGGAAAGAGGGGCAAGGCGAACGAGAAGAAGGAGGAAGAGGCGGACGTCTACGGGGCAAGTTAATGAGATCACGCGTAATCGAAAATTGTCTGCCGTTCGAATTTTATTGGAACGACCGTTGCCCACGCAAAAATCACTCCTGTAGCCTCCTCTGGTAGCGTACCGTGAGCGAGTCGTTGATGATGCTCCGGATGATACCCCTGCGCTCGTAAAAGGGAATCTGCCCCGTGCATGATCGGCCTCGTACGCGCCGTGTTAATAATATACCTAATAGAATGCGTACATAGTCGGCCGAGCGTATACCTACACGCGTGTTTTTCTGTCTCTGTTTTTCGTGTCACTGCGATACGCAGCGCGACGGTAGAGCGTGTTCGGTCATTTCGCCTCTTTGTTGTCGTCCCGCGTGGCCACTGACAACGCGGCTGGTCGATGCGATGGCCAGTCCGATATAGAATCGACTTAATTGGAATGTCCACCTTCTGTTCGACGCGACGCCAGTGCCGTGGGGTAACGACGCGGTAACGATGCGATACCACCGTTTCTCGCCGAACGTGGTTCTTTAGTATCTTATAATCGGAACTCGATACGTTTTCTCGTCTGTGCTTGTACCACATGGGACCCACAAAATTGATCCCCGTAATAATGGCGATGGTATTGGAACGCACGCCGGGGATCGTCCTTGTCACGAGCAAGTGTGTAGTAGGTACGTCTGGCGGCGGTGGTTCCGGTGGGGAGCGCAGCCCGATACCATCAGCCACCGCGGCTCTACCTACGAACGGAGGCCGGAGCTGTACTGGCAGACCCCTGCGAAGCGTACTCGCACCAACTGACACCGGTCGTTACGTAAAGGTCCGAGTTGTTGTAACAGCTGCCGATAACCTGTCTACTATTACCGCTTAACAGTGCGACTGTCACAATGGCAGGCAGGTTACACGCCACGACGACAGACGATTTGTTAGCGAGTCCCTGCGAGCCAGCCAGTCACTCGAAATGGACTTCTCCTGGGCATTTGTTAGAGCTTTCGTGACCGACGACAGACGCCAATTTTGTTGGGCTGGTTGCATTCAGTTTTAACGAAACAAGGAACCGTTCCTAGAACGGCGCGGTGCGGCATGACTATCGCGAGAGATCCTTCTTTTTTATCGCCGCGCAATTAGGCAGCCGAACAAGAGTAAGTTGACGAAGGGAGGCGGGAATATCGTTTTCATCGAGGAGACCATCGGGAAATAATAACCCACGTTACAATGTATCATGCACCACTGGTTACACTGAACCAAGCCACAACAAGGTCCAGCATCGTAGCCTGTGGTCAACAGAGAGTTTTTTTTCCCGCGCGAATGAGCAATTCGAATGAACCAAAACCGGAGAAACAAATAAATAACGAACGGACTTAATGATCCAACAAATGTTCTCGGTTTCTTCGTTTCTACGGCACTGCAATTCGTGTTAGAACGTTTCCGAAAGGAACAGAGTAGATACGTTTGGTTTGCAGTCTACGAGAATTCGTTACCAAGATCCATTGAAAATTCCGCTGGGCGGTCGATTGATTTCGAGTGTATTCAGTTAAAATTCGGGACGATCTTCGGTACAATTTATGGGTAACCAACCGATCGATCGGTCGTTTGTTCGATCGAATGGGCAAAGAAGAAAATCCGACGACGCGACGGTTAAGGATAACGTAATGGCTGCTCGGTGCTACGCAACGGACGGTTCGTATCGCATGAAAAGTTTCGAGCGTACTGTAAAATTATCCGTCGGCGCTCCCGTATTATCTATGCCCTCGGTCCAGCCGAATGTATGCGCGCTGGTTGCTTCGTGCCCGGGTATCGGAAGCCTTCGACCAAAGGCGCGAGAGATGGTAATACGTGTAATGATGGGCTGCGTCGCGACTAATCATAAGTCGGACTACGAAATTTGCGCGAATTCGTCCCTGACCGCTCGAGATTCGAGAGGCGAGAAATGCCTAATGTCTTCCTCGCACTTTTTTTCCCGATGCCTCGATCATTTGCAAACGAGTCACGTTCCAGCGGCTTCGATCAGGAAACGGTCGTCGCGGCGTAGTCCTCGTCGTTGTCTGAAAATCCTTTGATCTTACCATGGCCGCGTATTTCTCCTTGAACCCTCGTCGAAGGGGGACGAAAGAGAAAAGTTGAAGAAAGGTGTGTAGAAGGTATCACGGAAATGTTTGGAAAATTCGTGGTTCGTGGGTGAGACCACGATAATCGTCGTCGTAGGTTGACATTACGTAGGAAGTTTTTGAAAGAGGTGAACGGTTCGCTGACTGGCTGGCTGCTGTCGATGAGGAAACACGGACCTGGCAGGATCGCGGGCACAACGCCTTGTCGTGGGGGCAAGGTAACGAGCGGGTAGCCGATAGGTATGAGTACAACAACCATGCTGCAACAACCTCCTGTAGGTAAGTCGAGAAACTCGGGAGGTAGGTAGGTAGGTAGGTAGGTAGGTAGGCAGTGGTAGTCGTCGGTGCTGGCTTCGTCCACTCCTACCTCAGGTTTTGCCCTCCACGAAAACGAGCCCCCACCGTTTCCGGCAAGATCGACGAATTCTCTCTTCTTGCGTCGAGATCGATTCGAAGCTGCTTCGTCTTGCCTCTCGCCTTCTACACCCGAAGAACGTTCATCCGCCGAGTGTTTTGACTTGTTCGCATTAACGACGACGACGACAACAACAATACCACCGAACAGCACATCGATTTCCGTTGCTTCGATAGGCCGGATGTCGGTGTACCGTTTCGTTTCGGTGAATATACTTCGACCCTCGATCACGCGATTCTCCTCGATGTGCGGCGGTTACGGTGGATTCGCCGAGCGAATCGTGAAATTTCCAGAAGGACCGTCTCTATCTCGTGCCCTCGTTGTCTCGTCGCGGTTTCGCCGTTCCACGCCGGTATTACGGTCCGTGTAATAGCGTCACGGTGCGAGAAACGGAAGGGGCGTCGATTAACCGAAACGTTTGCGGCTCAGCCGTCCGTGGGCAGTGCCGAAGCCTTCGTAAACAAGCCACGAGCGCTAATTTTCGGGAGAATATTAGCGTTCCTCGGAAAGAGATCGATACCTGGAATTTATCGTTTCCCCTGTGCTCGGATTATCACCGTTCTCGATTACTCGGGGTGGCTGAACTCTCGCATCGCATCGCATCGCATCGGCCGGCGACCGAGCCATTCGCCTCTTCCAATCACGATCTTAATAACCTCGGAAGGTCGAAAAGAGGACGAAGACGGCGCTGTCGACGACAACGACGTCGAATACGCGGCAAGAACAGAGAATAAGAAGGAAACGACGAAGAAGCAGAAGAAAGTGAAGGAGAAGGAGAAGAAACAGAAGATTCAGAAGAAGCAGAAGAAGGGGAAAAAGAAGAAGGAGAAGAAGAGAGAGGAAGAAAAAGTGATTCGGGAGGATCGGCCATGGTATCCGAGGCGCGTAATAACGACGACCGAGGGCCTCGATCTTCGTGGACAATTTACGAGGGTAAAGTGGGTCATAAATGTAATTATGGCTAAATTATGATTATAGAGCTACCCCTTCGAGAACGCTGCCTCCTGTCCTTCTGTAACGGGAGAACAACGGACACGTCGAGGACGGGGGGTGGTGGCGACTCTCGATTTCCCATTTCTCCGAATCCGTCATTCTTCTCTTTGCGTGAATTTGGTCTGTTCCTGTGGTAACTAGTAGTCATACTGTGGACGACCTATCGGTTGGGAAACGTTTCGATTTTCGTCCGCGCGAACGATAAAACGTGTCTGGGGTTTCTTATTAAAAATAATTCCCGTGCGGTCGGATCTTCCTTTCTTCTTTCAGTATTCCGTCAATTAAGAGAGCCCCCCCCCCTCCGCTCCAGCGTGGATCTAATTGGAAATAAAGATGATCCAGGCTCGGCGCCCGACGCTTTCGCGATCTCTCGTATAATCATAGAGTTTCGTGATATGCTTATTAAATCGAACCAATCGTCGGGGGCACCGCATCGACCGGCATCGCTGGAGCCCTCGGGTAGTCCCTCTTCCTTTTCTCTCGTTTGATACGTAACCTCTGGTTACTGCCACGGTTCGATTATTATAAGTTGCGCACACGGACGCGTCCAACGGGGAAACTGCGAGAGTTCGATCCAGAGCGGACGATCCAGTTTACTTCGTTCCATCACGAGACCTGCATTCGATATAAGGATTAGAGAAGCGGAAGCTTCGCAATGCAATGAAACGCACTTGGAAATAATAATAATAATGACAGGCAGTGTGCCCTGTGGATCGTTTAGAGTGACGTGGAAATGTCCGTCGTACTGGTATCTGGGGACGTGTCAGACGTGTGTAGCAAAGGCGATCTCTTTACTGTGGCACCCCCAATATTGTACGGTGCGTGATTTTCCGGGTACACCGTGTGCTGTTGGAATCTCGACCACGCTTCTTCGTTTCTTCCCCGGTAAATTGCGTATTTGTCCTTCTGCCCCGCCCTATTCCCACCTTCGTTGGTGGTAAAGACAAAAGGCGTACGGTAGCCGAAAACAATTTTTCAATCTGTAGATCAACTGTTCGACGAGTTAATTTTCAATGTTGGTACACATACGTATGTAGAATGCGGCGTAAAGTTGAAACGCCGCGTGCACGCGCGCGTGCCCGGTGCGGGGACGAAACGAGCGAATGGAAATTCGCTCGGTGATTTATTTGGCACGGTCTGCCGAGATCCGTGACTCGAACAGCTGTATCGTTGCAGGCCCCCGCGAAGGCCCCGCATAAGATACACCGTCGCCGTGGAGGACGTTAACGCGGCGCTACGAACGCGACGGGGGGTTCCGCGTAGCTACCAACCTCATTTTTATGATTATTTGGCGGCGTTATTGCCGCTTGACCCGCCATTAAGCGGTTAAGTGGGCCGAGGCGAGAGGGTTCTGGCCCTGCTCTTTACGACGTTCGGGGACACTCGCTTCCGAGTGTGGACCAGAGGTCGGCCCGTACGCCTTCTATTTAGCGTTATACCTGATTCCGTCTGTATTTTTAGTGGCCCGATCAAACTTAACGCGACAACTTTTTTCGCCGCGTTCCGGTAGCGTCATTCGTGCCGATAGTCGCGCAGTTACAACCACCCGTCGCTATTCTGAAATATTACCTCCGGTCGATGTTTCAATCTTCCGAGCGCCACACTCGATTGTCATCTTCCGCTTATTGTTATTCTAGCATTCCCATTTCGGCTGCAGTACGGTATGACCCAGACGCTATAATGAAACGAAATTTTTTAGGGGGGAAGGGGGTGGAGTGAGAACCCTAAATGTAAAGTTAAAAAAAAATGTTTCTGTACAATACATTGAATTCTCCCGGTCGTCGCCGCTCGTGGGCGTTAGCAAGTGTGTATAAAGCCCAAGTAAATAAAATTACACGTGTATTTCTACTACTACCTATCTATTACCGATCTGAGTTGGTTAGTGTTAGTTAAAAAACAAAAAAAAAATACTAATCTTACAATTAGACGGTAAGCATCTGAGAAACTAATCAAGACCTACATCTAAACCTTTATATTTGGGTTTTCAAAATTTCGTTTCATTATGTGGGTCATACCGTACTACATCCCACATTTCTTACGTGTGTTCTACGTAACGCGTAGGGTCTGGTCGTGTCCGAAGGGTTAATGGATTCGCGGTGTTTCCACGTCAAGATGTTCAGCGAACGCAGACGATTCACGAGGTGTTCGCAGCAGTTGTCCCGGCATACGGAAACGTACCGCGTATATAAATGCACCACTTTTCGCTATCCATCGATCCTCGTGATTCATCTCGATCAGCTTTCACCCGGTTTCGCTCGGGTATCGTTTCGGCAACGTGTTTCTTTCCACGTGATCGCGAAATCTTGCGGCAGTATTGTTGGTGGAATCGGTCGTACGTGTGTAGCGAGTATAACGGGTGTATGCGGGTGTACGTATCGCCGTGCGCTCCGCTGGTCGCGTCGTGTTCGTGATATCGAGACGCTTGCAAAGACCACGGCACTGGTCCCCGCCTTAATTCTATTTATCGGTTCGGCATTTTTCGCGATCGCGGCATACATTAAGCCACCGTTGCAGCACGTAGCCCCGCGGATATACGGTTAAGCCTATGTTTCATTCATGAGCCATAAAGTTCCCGGGGACGCCAGGCGGTTGCCGTTGAAGCGCAGAGCTTTCCTCTCGGAATGTCGCGCAGAGGGATACGCGCGGCGAGCCACTTTGACGCCGTTTACCACGCTCTTGACCGCGTGAATTCTATCCACGCGAAGCGGAATGGCGCGAACACGCTTCGCACTACTCTCTGCTCCATTGTACCGTTTCACGTTGCTTCGTAAAACTTGCGACCACGGGGTTCTCACGTTCCGGCCACGGAAGGTAGCGAAGTGTCCGATACGTAGAATTTTGCGAGTCGCGGGAATCAGCGGCTTGTACGGATCTGAATCGGGAGCAAGAATAATCGCCTGTATCCGCATAGGCGCGGGCTGTTTCAAGCGGATTCTTTCGTGGAAACGTCATCGATCGTCCCGAGCGGAGACGATGCGAACGATGGATATGGTCGGAACGTCTTCCCCGGTGGCAGAGGTGGTTAACCGGTACCCCGGTTGTCTCATTTGCATTCACCCGGGAACCCGAGCGTCGCAAAGGTTGCGCAGAAGATGCTAGAAAGGAGAGGGAGATCCTTGCTCTCGTGTATCGCCTCGTGTATTTGTTTGTAAGTCTGTCGCTTTTCTCTCTTTGTCTCCTGTCCGTGCCCCGTCTTTCTCCCCCGCACGAACTCTCTTTTACTCGGCGATCGGACGAGACTCTCGTATCTCCTTCCTCATTCCATTCGTTTTCATTCTCTTGCATTTCTGTGCTGTTTCTCTCGTTTTCGCGTCGAACGTCGTTCCTGTTGCCATCCCCTTCGCATCGGATTCTCAGGGTGCTCTCGCCACGGAAATGGAAGGAAAGAAAAGGGAAGGAGGCACTCTATTCTTCGCAAGTAGGCGCGTGCTAATCCTAAGTAATCGGCCCGACCCGACCCGACCCGACACGGCCAGCCCGGCAATACGTTTCGCATCAGCGATGTAGCTCGTCGTTGTTGCATACGCCGACTGCCTCCGTTGTGTTGCCCGTACTCGTTGCCCTTCTCGCTGTATAACGGCACATTTAGTGGCAAAGAGGAACGAGCGATAAAAACGTAGAAAAGCGGGGCGGGAGGGAGCGAGGGAGAAAGAGGGAGAGAGCGCAAACGATGCGGCGGTATGGTGGTAACGGGCAACTCCGGGTTCGTCGTTTCGAGTTACACGAGTTACCCGCGCACCGTGACCCGTGGCGTTCGCGGAGATTCCGGGACCACTGGCGCGACTCCTTATCTCGTCACCTTTCCCGTTTCCACGGCTTCCCCACGCGAAGAAGCCCGTTATGACGATCGTTCATATCCGTTTCTATCCGCCGCACCGTCCTCACGACTCCTACTCGAGATTACCGAGATACGTCAGGCTCTTGGAGATCCGAAGAATCTTTCATCTTGTACGCGAGCAATCTTCGAGGACGACCGACTGCGAGTACTTGTGCGTTTTGCAGCCGCGTTTGGCAAACACGAACTGGGAAAACGGACGCCCCAGTTTCCGTCCTGGCGATTTTTGGGATGATCGTGTGCCCTTGGCATTAGAAAAACCATAGACGATGCCCCGTTGAGAAGTAAGAGCATAGCAGACGCAAGTGACAAAAAGAAATCTAGATGGACAACGATGGCCGATAGTTTAAACAACCTCGTGCTTTG
The DNA here is from genome assembly GCF_001272555.1 of Dufourea novaeangliae. NCBI lineage: Eukaryota > Metazoa > Arthropoda > Insecta > Hymenoptera > Halictidae > Dufourea > Dufourea novaeangliae. The sequence continues at coordinate 461,595 of NW_015374290.1, read as the reverse complement.
GGATGAGCTTGAGGAAGACGAAGAACGCGGGCTGCTATCCCAATGGAGAACGGAGAAGGGGTTAGGGTACCTTATCGAGATTCCTGACGGCCTTGCCCGTCGATTTATCACTCTCGCATAATAGGCCCTTGCAGACACATATTCCGGAGCTCTCGCGAGGAGAAAGATCACCCTTTTCTTTTCCTCTCGTTCTTCTTTCTTCCGCTCTCTCGTTTCGTTTCGCTCGGTTCGGTTTCGCGACGGCTCGCCGAGGAAGCTTGCGAACGTGCACAGGGTGCCGGGAAGCCCGCGCTGTTACTCTTTTCTCTCACGATGCGAGAAACTCGATCCAATCTTCGCGAAGGGATCTATGTAGAACGCTCCGCTCATTTGTCTACCGTCCCTTTAACTCGCATTTCGCGACGCGACGCACTCGACGCGCACCTTCTCGGTCTACGTCGTCTACGTTTCCTCTTCGATCAGAAACACGAAGAACACTCTTCTCCGCGCCGAGAGCCAAAGGCGAACCGGATACGCTCGGTACGCGCAGACACGTATCAGGCTGGATCCATCGGCCGCGTGCTCGTAACCGACGAAACCTTCGAAAGCTTTTCTTTCCTGCGTTCCGATCTGTCGATCCGGATATTTCGGAGGAATGTCCGGTTATTACGTTCTGTTCTCGATCATTCGCATCGCATCGATCAATATCGTCGATCAGAGAAAGTGGCCGTGAGGGAACTCCGACCCGATTCCCATCATTTCTCGGTGATATATCGACGCTTGACTCGGTCGTCGTGAAATTGCCCCGACTCCAGTGATCGAGGAATAGAAGAAGTGTTTCCGTTCTTCCTTTAGTCGGCTTTGGTTTAGTCGAGTTCACGGGCCGCTCGCGAAAACGACAGCAGCGAAAGGTCCCTTGTCCACATTAAAGCCGATAAATATCTAAAGGAATCCCGACAAGCATATGCAAGAAACCTGCTCGTGTTCGCGATGATCGAGGAGCTGTCGTCGCTCGCCGCTACTTTCAACGGTACGAACGATATTGTTCCTTTTGCCATTCGATGTATAGACGTACATATTTCATTGAAGCGAGCAGCTCCTTTCGCTACCGTGCAGCTTTTTCGCCGACTAATCGTTTTCTTCTGGCTGAAAAAAAAAACTATTCGCTCGAAATTACGTCGAATACCTTACACATAATACAGTGTTTTGGATGTCGATACAGTGCTTCGGTTTATCGAACGGTCGTCGATCGTTTGTCACTGGTCGCTTGGATCGAGCAAACAGCGCTGAAGAAGCCGAGGCTAAGGCGAAGACGAGAAAGAGGAAGGAAGACGCGGAGGAGAAGGCAGAAACGTTCTGGCTGAATTCTCGACTTAGCCCCGGGCGGGTAACAATGACATGCTGGCAAACTCAGCATCTGTACGCAACCTTACCGGTTACTTTGTCCCTTTTCCTCTCTTGCTCGTCTCCGTCCACCTTCGGCTCTTTCGGCGAACGGTCATATTTTTTTGTGGCCCGCAATTATTCCTCTGAAATTACATACTGGCCCGTGTTCCGCCGCGGAAAACTTGTAATACCGCTACGCTCCCGAGCGATCCCTGACTCCTCGCCCCTCACTACGCCTCGATAAACAGCTCGTCGAGTATCGGTATGATCGTCGATGTACATAGACGGGTAATTATTTGATTGTATAATACTATCGACGCGAAATTCGATTGAAATTAAACTCTGGTAGTGTTTCCGGATGCTTCTGGTCTGGTGCCCCAAACGTAATGGACGAACCGATTATTTCGGCGCTCTTTTAGGGCAGTTCAGTTTCTCCGGCTTGGCTTATGGTATCCACGAGGAAAGAATGACTTTCTTGCGGGCACCGGAACCCCCTAATTTGATCGGCCTTACGTAAACTAAGCACTATGGGAGCGTCGAAATCGTTGAAATTACGATTTCAAACGACGACGCCAGGTTCTTTTTCTTCGTTTTTTGTTTCTTCCACGCATTCGCACACACACACACACACACGCGCGTGCCGAGATTTTTACTGCCGACCCGCAACTGTGCGTGTTACCGTGAAACAAATATTTCCACGAAGCAATCATCATTACGCGTCCTTATCGTCGGGGCCATGGAAGGATCCGGCCGCCAGAGTTTTGGAGCGAGGCACACGGAACGACACCGAGCGAGACAAAGGAAACGATCGAAGGAACGGGCAGATGTAATGGGGCAAAGAGACGAAGATGAATAGAAAATTCGATGGTTTCGCGGATCGTTACTGTAATTGGTAATTGATTCTCTAGAACGCGATTCCTGGATTCCTAAGGGCGTTCCAATGGAAAGATATAAAATACGAAACGTTTCCGTAATCGCGGTTCGGCACGACGCGACGCGACGCTCTCCCGTTTCCCAAGCACACCCGTAAACGGCCATTGTTCTCGCCGCGCCACGCAGCGATCGTTATACCAACAGCGTGAATTGCCAAAGAGGATCGTGAGGGTCGAGGCAACGAATCCCGGACGAGGCGATCTGGAATCTGGAATCGAAGCGGCCGCGGTTTCTTGCACGCCGGTTTTTTTGAAATTTTTCCTGAAATTCCTGAAATCCCGCGCGCAACTCGCGAGCGCTCCGACGCGGCGCGGCCTTCTCGACCTATCGAATCGGAAGATTTATCGGCATCGTCGCGCCGCCATCGTTACAATATAATCGGAATAGATACTTTCGTTATTCCGCCTCGGGGTTTGGCGAACCAAAACCCGGTGGAAGGCTTATGCAAACCAGTTTTCTGGTTTCGCTTACTTTTTACGAGCAGCGAACGGGTTTATTCTTCGGCCCGTTCTTATGACTTCGATACGTCTTTGAACAGGTCGAAAGGAGAAAAGTAATGCGACTGGAAGCTCGTCGATAGTATCGTAAAACTTTTAATTAACCATTTCGAAGCCCAAGAGAGTCGACTTTAGGATGGATTGCGTCGTGGAATGTAATAAACATCGAGCTAGAAAAATCGATGGTATTGCATCCGTTTCATCGTTCTTCCATGAGCTCGCGATCGACGGACAAGGTTACGTTTCTCGACACAATCGAGAAATCGTTAAATTTGAAAGAGAAACGGTGGTGTTAAGTCGCCGCCTGGAAGAGAAGAGAGACGATGCGCGAAAAAAAAAAACACTGTCGTCGAGCAAGCCTGGGTGAAACGTGAGACGCGGTCTCATATTTGCTTTCCACCACTATCCTTAATGACGTTGTAACGGTCGAAGGCGACAATGAGATTATCGCGAGATAGCTCCGACTGATACATACGTTTCTTCGGCTTGTGCTCGTCGACTCTACCTCCTTCCCGCGACCGTGCGTTCGTTCTCGCCGAAAATCCCCTTTTTCTAGCGCGTACGTAAGCAGAAATCATGGGCGTCGATAAATTGTCTTAAATTGAATCCTTCCAAGACCTTCGAAAATAATCTATCGAAATCTCTCTCTATTGACTTGCAAATACGGCGAATCGGCGAATCATGTTTTATGGAGCATTAACATATTGTACACCAGAGGTGCCAAATACGCGTCAGATACAATTAAAAAGCCCATTGTCAGAAGGTCTACGACCGCTCGAAACTAGTGGCGCTACGTCAACGGTGCGTTTCTAAAAATTCCCCAGTCCTGTTCGTCGGAAGATAATTTCGCGCGAGATCGTTCGAGATAACAGCGTGCAAATTCGAGTTCGCTCGTAAATAAGCAATAAAAAGCGAATCAATAAAGTGCGCTGTTAAAGCTGCAATATAACGCCCACTTTGGGTGATTCGTGGATCCAGGTTTCCGCGTCTTCTTCTCTTCCTTCCATGTCCATTGCCCCGAACTTTATCGACGCGTCCTCGAATCAAGCCTCCATACGTAGGTGCCATAACGGCGGCATGCTTTGTAAGAGCCGTGCAACCACCGCGCGGTCTTCCCGTATTTTACGAGACAAGGAAATTAGTTAAATGTGTAATAATGTTCACCGGGGGGCAGCAGGGTCGAGACTTTTTTACTTCCTTTGCAGCCCTTGTCCCGGGTTAGATGGCAGTATCCGCGTGTCCCCTCGAATCATCTCGTTCTCGTCCAGTCTTTGCCCCCACCACTCTTTTTCTCTCCTCTTTTACCGTCCTCGTTGCGTCTTCGTACTCGTTCATCGGCGTCTTACTCCTCCGACGTTTTCTCACCCGGTGTCAGGGCTGAGACCACACGCAGAGAACCGAGCTATCTCTGTTACGCCCCAACGAGACGTTAACTCGACAATCGTTTAGTCGGCTTATCGACGGCCGATAACAAACCCCCCACCACGTTCTCGCGTCACTGTGTAGTCGCGGCAAAGTATTCGCGATTTCTTCTCCTCTTCGTTAATTAAATCCTCGAAAGTTTTACAAGTCCGTTTCGGAAGAAACAACTTTCTGTATTTCATACACAATACAAGCGGTGAAGTGAAAGGGAGACATGGAAAAATAGAAAAATGGAAGCGAAAAAAATCATACCGAAAGAAACGACAGTGTCGGTCGACTTCTTTATCAGTTTGATCTGCGTAATCGTGCCGTCATGCCACTTCGGAGCAATTCTCGCGAGCAACCACCGCGCGGTGTCTTCGTGGCGACCGCTCGATCGCGTCCCTGTGGCCCGTTCTTTTCGTTCGAGACCGCGTATCTATGTCTTTGACCTATTAATAACGATGAAATATGTATACTGCGCGTCGAGGGTAACATTTACGAGCAACAAGAAAAGTATTACCCGCGAAAGCAATAATTATGACGCAGCAGCAATTAATTATTGTTGCCGTTCATCTACCGCGGCGATCGATTATCGTTGCGTTACGAATACCGACGCGAATTCACGGTTATCCTGTACTCGAGCCTGGGATCGATATTAATTAGAAAAAGAAACTGGTACTGTTATTATCGGTAATTACGATCGAGTCGGAGGCACCGCCGTGCGCTCCCCGATCGACGTAAACCAACTACATACCGCGAATTATCTGTAAGTAAGTATAACGCAAGGCCAAGTGTCCATCCCTTCGTCGATGTATCACAGCCATACGCGCGAACGTGTACCAAGAGGCGAGCAATTTTTCGCTAGTAAAAAGGCCTGGCACGGCCCGACCCGGCCCGGTGACATTTCTCTGGGATTTACGCGTTTCCCAGCCGAGTTTACGCGAGGTGTGCCTCGTTCCGCGCGATATTTATCGCGTCGCGTAATTGAAACGTTCGTGCGGTCACGCGATACCTGATCTAACCTAAGATTTTCTTTCTGTTTCAGGTAAGACGGACGACTCGGTCGGTGAAGCGGAACGCACGGCGTTTGCTTTCTCATTTAGAGGGACGTCGACGGATTCGAATTATGCGATTGTGCCGAACGCTTAATTATATCATGCAGTGCAATCGAACTGAGAGTAAGTAAGTCTGTATTGGAAAACCGGATGGGATTTTGTATTGTAAAGGAGAGCGGACGGGAAGAGAACGGAAAGAAAGAACAGACATCTGTTGCGTAAGGACTGCCGACCTTCGAGATACATACGAGGATCCGTTATGCAAACTGCACCGGCTGAAATCGGCGTGCATTACGCGACGACTCGTTCCCTCGACGATAGGTCATCCACGTTTCGTTTCTTTTACATTATTTCCTTTCGATTCCTTTGCTATTGAACACGTTGTATTTCGAACCTCGTTACACGACGAAATCGACTACTCGAGACGTCGATTCGACCACCTTGACGACTCGTGCAAAAGATCCTGCGTAATCGTCTTGAGATGAGTTGCAGTAACATCGTGGAATAGGTATTCAAGCTCTGCTACTGTACCGAGTGTTCGTCAATCGTACTTCTAATTACACAAATCACGAGTGAAGAATAAAAGCGTACTCGTCTTCGTCCGCGTAATCGATAGATACCCCATCGAGTCCAGCGAGCTCTGGTCCTCCTAGTTATATGCCGATAAACACAACTATGTAAATAATATCAGCCTGTATAGAGCCACTTCTGTCTTCGAAGCGAATACGACCGCGATAGATATCATCTGCAAATCTTCTTCTCCTTTCTCTAGTCGTCTGTGCGCTGGTGTCCACGGCCGTGGCCGCGGAGAGACAGGGAGGAGGGGAAGGAGGTGAAACCGCATGTACCAGAACGTATACATGCAATGTAGTCGGGAGAATGAGATATCGGACACTGACCCGCGCAACGTACTGGTCGACCACGGTTCCTCACGAGAATACATCATATAGGTACTCTTTACTCCGCTATTGTACGGGGCTGCGCCGGATGGCAAGCAAGGTATTTCGATAAATATGGTACCTGTCGCGGATATTATTTAGAGACGGCTACGACATAATCTAGAGGTTGCATCTTTAATTCTTTCCCGTGGTTTCGAGGGGGCTCGCGTACGTCAAAAGTACCCCGCTCTTCGTACCCGGATGTCGGTTTCACGGAACGGAACGACGGTAACTTTTCGTTTCTTCGGGTCGGACAGAACGAACGCACGAACAACTCTCCGGAGAGACAGAGAAATCAAACTAGCAGGAAGACGATCGTACTGTATTTATAAAAGGAGCGGTACAGGGGAGACAGTTTTCCGATGCCGTAAGCCGTAAGAGTATTACCGAGGAGTGGGAGTATGCGAGCCGAGCGGCTCGGTGAATGCGGTTAAATTCCAAGGGCTTGGGATAGCAGCAGGAAGAGGCTAGTCACCGGTAGCTAGGTGGCCAGTTAGCGGCCAAGTGTCGTGTTTGCGTTGGCTCGTCGTAAACCTGCCGAGGAGAGGGACCTTGGGTAGCCACCGTGGAGGAGGCTGCGCCCATCTTCTCACCCTTCCTCTTTCTCTTTCTCCTTCTCTCTGCTCTTCCTCTTCCGTCTCAACCGTGTCGATTGAATATCGTCCTTCTGTCAGCGGTCTTTGCCGCGTCTCGAATACCATTCACGTAAAATCAGCCGGCGCGGCGTGCGTGGTCGCGTCGCGCCATGGAAAATAATACCCCGCGAAGCTCGACGAGAATTTACGTAACACGCTGCCACGGTGAGGACACGATCGTTCGTCTTCGTTCCCCTTCGACGCGTTTGGCGTTCAGCGTTCGCGCCACGTGGAATGCGAGAACGTTACACGGTACTTAATCGTTTTCATTATCGGCCGATGGAATAGGGAATCGAGTCGGAAACGATGGCCCACTTCTGATTAATGCCCGGACACAGTTATGCCTCGTTCGAAGATAATATTATCCTCTCGTGTTTCCAGCAAATGGCAAACCCCGCTCAATCGACCATAAGGAGTCACCCGATCGTGTCGCGGCAAAGAGAAAACAGGTTTTCTGTCAAACAGGCCGTGTACCCATCTCCCTCCTCGTTCACACGTAGGTACGTCTAGCCGATACGTTGGTGGATCACAACCGATCGTCGTGCCCGATTAATCAACGAGACCACCGAGTGGATTTATAGTCGGGTATCCGGATATACTCTATAATTTATACGAGGGGGACACCTCTACGCGAGGAGATACGTTTCCGTTCGACGTTCGCTGTTCGTGGTTCGCTCGCGCCCCCTTTATTCTTTTATTTATCGTGGCTCGATCCTGCTCCCGTGAATTTGTCATAGGCGAATAATTAACGAGCGGACTTGGATGAAACAGGTTTCGTCGATTCGGACGACGCGAAGGTGAGCAAAACCGAGGAATCTTTCTTGCGAGGGGTCCCTCGATCGATCTTCGATCGCAGACGCATTCCGCGGGAGGAAAGTATCCGGTACTCGAAAGTCACGGTACCGTGGACTCATGAAAGTCGATGAACCGGCCGATTCGTTTGAGAGTGTCGACATCGAAGACGTTACTATTGAGCGCGACTTCCGCCCCGTTCGTTCCCGGGGAAGACATTCGAGGACATAGCTGCAAGGAATCGCGTCCCTCGTCCTTGATAATGGAGACAATTTGAAATTCATATTCGCCGCGGTTTCCGGGTCGTCGACGTCGTCGTTGGTGTCGCCGTGTCTAAAAAGGGAGCGAAACAAGCTCCTCCGAGACGACTGCCGGTAATGGAAAAGCAACGATCATTATGCTCGAGCGGAAAAGAAACACGCGTTCTCGTTTTTTCCAGCTCCATAAGTATCTCTCGCGGTCTAGAGGACCAGGCCGGAAGGGATAATATTCGCTGAAGAAGTTTCACGTTAAAGGTGGCGGCGGCGGCGTCCACGCGTAGCGGCCTTGACGCGTTTTCTTGCCAGAGCTCTGTACTCGTTTTCGACCATAAAACCGCGAGCCGGTTCCATCTTTCCTCCACTGACCCAGACCTCCTTCGAACAAGCCGGATCCATAAATCGATCGATTTTCTCTCGGTCATGGAATAACTCGATCCTCTCGTTAATCGATACCCTCGCATACCCTTTGAACCATGCAACAAATTCCTCCGTACGGATTCGGGGTCGTCGATCCAGGAATTAACATCCCTGCCGAGAGCCAAAAGACTAGCACGAGGAAAAATACTAGGGAATAATAGGAGAAAGAAGTCTGGCGATGCGAAAGGAACGCGAGAGACGAGGCAGGCATAGAGAGTAGGGTTTCTACGAGTTGGAGGTAGAGGTGGAGGTGGAGGTGGAAGGTGGAGGTGGAAGGTGGCTCTGACAGGGCTGTTTTTGTACCGTTGTCCGTGCACGCTTGCCTTCCACCGTACAAAAGAACGCCTCCTCGCGATAATCCTTTATCGTCCTTCCGACCTCACTCGAATAATCCGTATTCATAAACGGTCGAGTCATTAGTGGCTTCTCTTTGAGGCACGCGTGGGTAGGGTGGTAATCGACGGTTGCCAGAGGTAGCGATGAAAAAAAGGAGAAGCAGAAGAAAGGGGAGGAACGCGCATTTGACGCCAGGACAGAGAAGGATGCAGTCGACTCTATTAATCTCGTAGACAGCTAGAATTTTACGGGAAGGCGTCCAACTCGTACTACTGATTGCTAACCGTTACCAACACAGAGTACAACACGACCGGTACCCTACTATCCTCTTCGGCCGTTTCAGCCTGGTATTAGCGGAGAGCCGCGTAATTACCTATTTAACACGAGGTGCGCGTAAAAGACGCCAGAAACGAAACGAACGGCGCAAGGAAAAGCCGCCGAGTATCGGCAGTTCGGGGCTGTGCAGTGGCGGTACGTACATATACCTATATGTAATACTTTAACAAGCTGTATCGAGGACAGAACGAGGAGCGTGGCGCGTAACGACCGATTCAGACGGAATCTGGATTTCGAACAGGCTCGTAACTCGTGCTGCCGCGGGGGCAAACGGAAGCGTGCTCGCGAAGGGTGTGCCACGGTCACCCTGTAGGTGTTACGTAAGAGGGGATCCAGTCCAGCGTTCTTCCTTGTCGCTCGGAGAGTTTCACCTTCGTGGCCGGGTCTGGGCTTACGGGCGAGTACACGTCCCTGCCGGGGAACGCGCGTCATAACTCAGGGACATCAGCGTTTCGTGATTACGAGTCATTAAGGGGCCGCGAACCGGTCGCTAGCAGCGTACCCTCTTTTGTGCGTAGCGTCTTGCTCGCGCATACGGCCGGACACCTGCGTATTGGGTACAGCACCGATGCATACACACGGTACGGTTTGCTAAGTCTCACTGGTTTCGCGCGTGTGCAAGAGTGCAAGTGGGCGCGTGGTCGCGCTGCGGCGTACGCACGCGCGTCGACCCGCTCGCTCGTGGCTCGCGGTTTAACTTTCGTGGCGGAACGGCGCGGTCATTCAGTCGGACAACGCCGCGCCGGTTCACCCGAACCTCGCTCATTTTTTAGCATCGTTCGCCGCGGGAGTCCCCATCTTCTCTCTTGGTTCTCCTTCGCCGCGACTTCCTACTATCTTTCTTTATCCGTTTATACGCTGCCGCCCGCGCCTCGCTCATTTTTAGCTCGTTCCCTTCGCTTTTACGACGCTACCGCGCGGAGGTGGTTTCCTCACCTGTTCGTGCTTTTGTTAACACCGCCGCTCACGACCGTTGAATCGGATCCTTTGCGTTCCGACCGCGGCGTGCATCGAACGGAACCTTCGCGGCGAAATTTGTCCAATGGAAATCTGGATTTTGAAATCTAAAATCTGGAATGCTCGAGATCGAGGGATCGACAAGCCAGAAATTGCTTCGATCGAAGCAGCCGGTCGACGTGCTATCACCGAGCGCACCGAGCGCAGAGGTATCGGGTCGTGGTATCGAGACGGAGCCTCGGGGCGAGCGCAGATACGGATTTCCATACGCCCCCTTCGTTTTTTTCTGACCGTGCTTAACCGTGCTTACCGCCGGAATTGTTGAATATTTATACACTGTATTTGAAGATAGACAATGAGTGTCGAGCTTCCCACGCGAATCACGTCACCGTCGAGCTCGCCTCTCGAACTCTCCTCGAGCGCGTGCTAATAAAATAAAAGTTACCTTCGTTGCACGAAGGATCGAACAACGAGTTCTTTTATCTCGGCCGTGATTTCGACTCGTGCGAAATTTCTGGCCAATGTGGGGATCTGTAAAATCTCGTATAACGCGAGTAAAATTTTGCGCAACAATAGCCCTTCCTGTCATTTTGTTCGTGTCAGTTTCCGCACGAGGAAAAAGCTCGCCGCGAATTCTTTTAATTTCCTATAACCGCTGCGTGTCAACCGGTGCAAGGAGTTTGCGATAGGCGGGATTAATGTTTCGTGGTACAGCTTCCGCCGAGAAACTTGCTCGATACGCGCAAAACGTTACAGCAAACACATTGCTCGGAGGAGGCATAAGCGACCCCGTTCTTTCGGTTCCCTGTTATTTACAACGCTCGAAAGGCAACGAAAGACTGGCGCGTTAGCGTTTTTTGTCGAGCTGTCCGGTCGAGTCGGATAAAAGTCCCGCCCGCAGTTCTTATTCAGTCGCGAAATTCGCAAAAACCACAAATCTTCGTTCTCGAATGACCTCGTATTTATGGCAACGGGCGAGGGGAATGCAGCGCGTGTCGCGGACGCACCTGGACGTCTTTGAATGCCTTCGGATGTCTTTGGATGTCTTTGGATGTCTTTGGATGTCTTTGGATGTCTTTAAATGTCTCTAGATGTCTTTGGATGTCTCGAGGGACGAAGAAGCAAAAAGGGAAAGGGGCGAAGAACAGCTTCGCCGGTCGAAAAAAGGGGACGGCGAAACGGTGCGGATATTATTTGCCATTAAAGCGAGGGACAATTTAAAAGCTATTACTATTACTCACAGGCTTCGTGCGTACGCGGTCTGGCGGCTGTTGGCCCCTGCTCGGTCTTTGACGCGATCGCGGGGAGACTCGAGACTGCATAGTTTCTGCGGTCCGCCTCCTCCGTTTCTTTGGGACCGGGATCGTTTTGCGTGACCGAGCCGATTGCGCGACCCTCCCCCGTGCTCTCCTCGCGATTTTCACGGCGTTACGCGCTCGGCCCGCATCCTGCTTGCGAAACACCTAGGTTATTCGTCTCCGCTGATCTAACTTTAATAGGCCTCTTCTGGCCTTGATGGTAATTGCCTCCGAACACGGTAACCGTGGCTCTTCGTACGTTTTCACTTCGCGGTTCGACTTTCCCGTTGAATGGAGATCCTTCCAAGGGCAGCAAATTCCGTTTGATCTCCGCGATGACCGCGAACGTTGGGAAGAGCGATTATCGTAAGAACATTCACGCCTAAAGCGAAACGACAAAAGCTACTGGTCTCGAAACAGGGAGTGCGGGCGTTTGGTGTGCACGACCGGATAACTGGCGAGCATCCCGTTCGAGTACGCGCGAACGAGCCAGCGCAACGTTCTTGAATTCCTTGGAACAGAGATTAAGATCGGTTGGTCGAGAAGAGCAAAGTGCGACGACGTACGCGTGCAGTGATTCTGTTAAGATCGTACATCCAGGAGGTAGAACCTGGCACAGGGGAGGGGGGACAGGCGTAACAGACAAAGAGAAAAGGGGCGAGAGTAAAGGAAGAGGAACAAGGGAATACGAAGAGAGAAAAAATCTCACGAGGTCGTTGCTTGTTAATCTCGGATACCCGAATAATGGCGGCCGTCCATTAAGCAAACAGCAATTTAGGGTACTTGGATTCGAAGCGAAATTATCGGAACGCTCGACGGAAACCGTTAACGCGTCGCCGGCGTGTACACGCGCGCCATACCGCTCTGTAATTCCGGGTGAAACAATTAGCTTAAGGGCAAATGATTACGCGCGAGCTTCCATATTCTTCGACGTCTCTTTACGACTCGTCGATTGTATTACGCGCACGAATGGCGCTATAATCGTCCGTTATCAACCACGAAACGGTCCCTTCGATCTTCCTTTCGTTCGTTCGATCAGAGAATCGGAAATCTTGGAATCACCGTAATTTGCACCGCCTTCCGTTTATTCCTATGGCAACTGATAAGACCGCCTTCGATCGCACGAATTCTCGATCTTCATTCTGATTGTTGACACGCACAAAATCAACTTTCATTTACCGAAATTTAGAACAATTTGGGATATGCTTTCTCGCGATCGTTATTGAGAGCTGCCCCCCTAAAAAAAGTACGTCGAATACATTCTCATTGGGACGAGAATCTTCGAAAACTCGCGGCGGTCGTAGAAACGCTACGGCGCGTCGGAGCTGAGAAGTGGCTTGTTTATCGCGGTCCCTCGTCTCTTTTTCCAACCTGGCTCGGTCGCAATAATTAGGCGTAGGTCTTTCGACGGAGCGGCGATCCGCGGTCACGATATTCCTGTCTCAGCGCAGAACAAACTGGTCTCGCTGAAACTGGGCCTCGCGCGGTGGACTTTCGAGACAAACGGTCGATAGGCAATTAATCTCGACTTTGCCTCTTCTTTCACCTTCTCTCTCTCTCTCTTTTTCCCGCTCCCTTTCCTGCTCCCTGTTCTCGGTCTCTGTCACGCGGGGCGAGTTTCGCGACACCGAAGAAAAAGGCCGCAAGTCGGATGAAAAATTCTGCGTCGTATCGCCGTCGGTGTACACCGACCAATTTGAGAACGATATCTTAACCCGCTATAAATAATGTCTGCCGGGGAAACGCGCCGATAGAACCCTGACCGGTGCCGCACGACTTCTGGATACGGATTAACGCGCTCGTCCCCGCGATCCACGGACCAAGCTCTGTTCTCACCGATTCCGATTACCTTCAAGATCAATACGACAACTCTGGGAATTTTGTCTTCCCTCGAACCTGGTGTCTACGAGCCGCGAATCGACCAGCAAAACGATCGAAAGACGATTTGTCGAGCGGTTAATAGGGCGATCGAAAATCTTCGATCGTTTACGAATTAATTAAGGCGCGGGTAATGGAGAAAGTGAGAGACGGGGAAGGGGGGGGGGCAGGGGAAGTGCTGTCCAGGTGCAAGATCAAAAGCCACGGGGGCGAATCGATCGCATTGCCCGAACAGGTGCAATGCACCTCGTCGTTCCGCGATTCGGTGGATCTTACGCTCCCGATCGTACGTGTACGTGTACCGCCTACGGTGCCGGATTATGGAACGATACCGCTGAAACGTCGGAGATCGGGTTCCCTCGATCGGCTCGGTTCGCCGCATGTTCATTCCTTTCTCCCCGGTAAGCGTTGCGTGCTTCGATCGAACCGTTCGAGGGGCGAATTCGCAGGAGTTCATTTCGTCGGTTCGCTCGCTCGGTCGTTAGCGGGAAGTGTTGGAAGGCGTTTCCGGTGAAATAAATTTGCCGGACTGTCTGACCTTGCACGAAACTCGCCGATCGGTCCTCTTCGGTTTTACCACACGTTTTCGTACCTGGTGAATAAGATCGTTGGGTATACAGAGATGTTTGGCTACTAGTGTCAGGAATTGTATGGGTTGATTCTACGTGTGAAAATAAAAGGAAAATCATGAACCACGAAATTTCATTCGGGGCTTTGCTTTCGAGTTAGTAACAGCTAAAATTTAGGATAGGTAAAGTCGTTTGAATACAACCCCTCCAAATAACCGCTTCAATTTATTTATCATAGTGAGTTTTCGTTTAGTTTAAGTTAGTTTATATTTAGTGTTCATTCTGTGCGTTTGTGTGCTGTGGTCTTCCATGTGGATTTTGCTTTCTTGCGAATTGTCATCAGAAGATAGTCCAGGCACGAGTATAAGTTTTACACATATTACTCTTTCGGTTATGAGCTAAAGGTACCTAACACCTATATTGCCTTAAACAACGACAGTTTACACGCCGTGACTTCTGTGCCCTAGGCTTATCGTTTGTACGCAGATTTACACTGGTTTCAGATATCTCAGACTCGAATCTTGTAATTCTTAACAATTTGAAAACAAACCTCCCAACACAATTTCGTAATTCTTGTTGTTCCTTTCATTTTCACGCGTAGAATCACCTCGTGAAAGTTTAGCAACACCCTGCATAAGGAATCTGCCATGAATTCGATTCGGTGAGACTGGGATTTAGTCGATAGATTTCAGTGAACTCCGAATGGAAAGAGGATCCGCTGTGTACGGGGCGTGCGGAACGAGTTGATTTCCAGGTCCGAGATTTAATTCGCGATTAACGGATTTGCACGATCCGCGGCGAGTCGGAGGGAAAGTCGCAGCGTCGAAACGTCGAAGCGCCGTTCGTCGCTGCCATGTGTGGGCAAAGTGAGTCTCACCGCGCCTCGCCTCGCTGTGCCGATTCGTCCGTTTTATACGCATCCTTTTAAATAATCGCCACGATTGTATATTTTTTTCCAACAAACATCTATCGCCGTACAAAGAGTTCTAGCTTCAAGTTCTCGATAAACAGGGAGTTCAAGTATATAGATATTCCTGACAAGTTTACGCGGCTTTGTAAACGTTCCCCCTTTTAATCTTCATTCAACGCGTGTGCTCGATGAAAGGTATTGACGCGCTTCGATAGAAGACGAGGGTTCTCACAGCACCTCGTGTCTCTTGACTGTCAATCGACTGCCACGAATGAACTTTCGTTCGTCGTGTGTCAATCATAAAATCTACAGTCGTCGCGCGCACAAATTATTCACGGTTGTATAGGACTCACCACCGGCATTGTCCTTCCCCTCTGATTAATCGAATGGTAGAATTGAAATTCGTCGCGATGCCCGTTGCCCGTCGTGAATCGATGGAGCGCAGCGCACCGCGGCGCGGAGGGTGAATCCGTTGCTCGCCCAGTACCACGGGACTTTCGCTCGTAATTAACGTGACCGGTTGTTTCGTTAATTCGGCAAGATCGCGGAGCAAAAGGGGGAAGTGGGGCTAGGAAGCCTTCGTTTGAAGAAAAAGCATGGAGAATTATTTCGTGGGACAATGTATCGAAGCGCTGGATCTCGGTGGTTGACCATCGTGAGACGCTAGCCGCATAAATTAATTACCGAGGCGGATTTCTACGGAGGTCGCTCAGTAACTTCGTGATTAGAGAGAATCGCGCACGTTTAATCGACCATGGGGTTTAAGTGGATTTAAAGCGCGGGGGCCACGTACGCTCGGAGTTTGCTAGTTTTCGCGTGTTAACCCAGTCGGGGCACGCGTCACGAGAACAAAAGATTCCCACGAGGAAAGAAGAACGGGAGCGGGAGAAAATGGCGCGAGGATGAATCTGGGGGATCTCTGGCCGATCGAGGAGAGTTTGTCTTTCCATTTTTCCGTGCGGTACCGGCGACGTCGGATTCACGAGATGCACGATCGGTCGGTCTCTGTGAAATATCGGGCTGGATTTGCATACAGTGACGCGGAGAAAGGTGCGATTTCCATCGTTCGTCTCGCCCCGACCCCAACACCAGGGAACAGAGGAGAGAAAGCGCGCGAGATGATTGTGGGCCGAGGGAATCTCGTTTCATTCGGGAATTCGTTAGATCGGTTGGTAGGAACGTTCGCGACTTCGCCCATTTCGGAGGATCGTTCCACCTCGCCGAGTGTCGTGGCATAGAACGACAGGGACGAGGATCTTTTGGCGGAATGGGAGTCGATGGGGACGACAGAGGTGGAATCGACGGTTTCTCACGAGGTCGCCGCGCGGAAGGAGGTTGGAATCTAGACGACGAATGAAACGAAAGACGCGAAGAGAATAGGCGCGGGATGAAAAGGAGGAGGACAGACGGTCCCCGCCTTCGCTGACTGCTCTCTTCAAGCCCGTGTGCGCCAGACCGGAGGTTTTACATTCCGCGAGGATTTATCGTAGGAAAGAACGTGTTCGCCGGTGTAGAAGCAGCGTCATGAAGGGGACCGTGATCTGACTACATCTCTTATGCGCGCTATATATCAGCGTGCCGGCAGGCAAGAAGGAAGAAGGTAGTAACTCCGCCGCCGGTGAGTCTTGCGACTCGACCACGGGGAGACACGTACCTAAGTACGTATACATTCTTACGTACGTAGTACGTAGCAGGCGAACGTAAAACAGATAAAGGTGCACACGGTGGTGGATTTTTCTCGGGTTGCGCACCGAAAACGGAGAAGACGCGACGAGAGGTAGAGGTGGAAAGAGCGAGTGGAGGGAGGAGAGAGAGCCTCCGCTGAGATTTTCGTATTATTTCTGGGAATTCTCCGTGCGATGGTCCTAGCGATACCCGGGCCGAGGCTCGGTGCCCTTTTTCCTTCCATCTTGGACGATGGAGCGAAGATGGACACGAGAGAAAAACGAGAAAGGAGGTAGGTACACCGAGGCAAGAGACGGGTTCGGTGTAATCGAGATGACTCGTGGCTCGCCTCGCCATGCTCGAAGAGACTTACCGTAACTCCATCGTTTCTTTCTTTCGAGGTTCGTAAAAGATGGAATGGACCGCGGCTGCGGTACCTTCTCTTTTCGGATAACGTGTCGGGAACATTTGTCTTTCGTTCGCGGACGTCCAGAAGGGAAAAAGGGGAAGGGACGATGAAAAAAATCGATCGATAGGATGCGACGTTTCTTTTGTCAGCTGTCCGTGAAACGAGGATTAAAGGCGAACGAGAAGCGTTGATAGACGAACAACTCTTCCGCCTCTGTGCCGCGAGGTTGGTCGTGTCAGAAGTCCGGTCTGTTTTGATGGGACGAATCGGGTGAAAACGAGATTAGCCAATCCGATTACGAGAGCTTGTCTACCAGGGATTAGTGATCGTTACCTCGGGACGAGTGATCGTTCTTCGAACATCGCCTCCGTTCTATCTTGATTTTGTTGTTTCGGTGCTTCGAGGACAGAACGTCCGAGCAAGCGATTGGAACGGAAGAACGTTCACGATGGATCGAGCGAATGATACCGTTTTCGCGTTAATCGTCGCGAGCCGCATCGCAGAGATTTTCACGAGCAGCGACGCGGCATGACGCAATTAAACGTCCTCGTATTATCCGCCAGTTAACTCGATCGTCGTAGGAGACACCTGTTTTTTACCGACCGCCGCGACCAAGCGAAACCCGCGCCGAAGGAATTTCTCTCCTTCTTTCATTCTCTCGCCGTTTACCCGTTTTTCTGCCACATTCGCTCTCTTCTTCCAGCTTTCCGTCTCGCTTTTTCCTCCTACCCCGACCCGTTTCTCTCGTCTGGATGGCGACGGTAGCTTGGCTTTCGAGAGCCGTAAACCTAAGCTTAATTACCAATTAGACGTAGCGCGGAGGCACGCTTTCGCCCGGTAAAATCGATTAGTGGCATGGGACACGACGAGTATCACCGCCGCCGCGGGCTGCGCCCCTCTCAAGTTCCTCGCACCAATTTACCGATACACGAGCGCGCACTCCTACCCCAGGCTGTGCACCAACGTTCACGTGGAACAGAACAACCGTATCACCGTTACCGATGCGCTTATGCAAATCGAGCGCATCGCGGAAACCAAACCCCGTACCGCACCTCATCGCTCCGCCTCGATGAGATCCTTATTCCCTCCCCGATCTAACCCCCGGTCGACCCGATTCGTTGTATCGATTATGCCCATACGCGAAGTTTCAGCTTGTTTCGCCTACTATCGCTTCCGCCGGCGATTCTGCTCTTCGAACGGAGGCCCTTGAGATCTAAATCGATGCTTTCCGTGCCTCCCTGGCTGGAAGGGGTAGGGGAGAGCCGTACCTACATTCCTTCGTCTTGCCTTTCATTTTCAACGTTGCGACGATTGCCGTGTGAGAAACGGGGGGACCACAGGGACGAGTTATTCGGGAAAGGGGCACTTAATACGTTTCAAGGTGCGCTTTCTAGTACAGATCAGATGAGAAAGATAAACGAACGTGAAAGCGGGCCGTGTGTTTATTGGAGGTGGATCGTGGACGCGGCATTTTCGGTGTCTAATTTAAGTTCTCGATGGATAGAAAGGGGGGGGGGGTATCCTGTGTCTATTCGGTTCGACCCGAATCGGCTCGATTCGGCTTGATTCGGCTCGGAGATCCCGGTGCATCGGCACCGTTGCAGTGCATGCGCATGTCGATGTTGCTCGCCGGCAACACAGGAACTCCTGGACCCGGGTATCAATTTATGCGGTGCAACATTGTCGGAACGAGCTTGCTTGGCCCTGGTCCCGATGCCGGGGGAGCAAGGGGATGGGTCGCCGGGAGAAACCCTGTATTCGAGGAGAGTGCCTTGTAAGACCGTGTTGGAGGTCAACGATAATTCAGGCAGGAGAATACCAGACCGGTTAACTTTCGAGCTGAAAGAACTCCGTTTAAAATTATACTCGTTCGATTCGAGCACGGCTCCCTCTATTCCTCTTCTTCTTATTCCGCTAGCGTTCCTCCTTCTCCTTCGTTTCTTCCATCTCCTCCGCCGCCTCCTTCTCCTCGTCCTCTTCTTTTTTCTCCCTTCGGCTCGGCTACTTCTGTGCTTTTCATTTCACCTCCCTCCTCTTCTTCCATTTTTATTTCCCCCCTTCGAGATGGTGTCGTCCACCGCTGAATCAATGACTGGTACGCACTGACGAATTCTACATTACCGTGGCGTGCATTTTGATTAATTTCCATCGGGTGCCGCTGGCTGGGAGGCGAGGGACGTGGACGATGAAAGAAAAAAGAAAAGAAATAAGGTTTCTGCAGTTGCCTTGCCCGGGCGTCGTTTTTTAACCGACCGCCGTTTCGGGTCTATCGATCATGCGTCGAAGTCCCAACGCGCAACTTCTCGGTCTTGCACCGCGATCGTTGATCCGGGGGGAATGCAATTTGAATTCTTCTCGAAGTGAAATATAGCGTTTGTAAACATCAACTTTGCGAACTATCGCCGATCGGTCGATCGACGGCCGGAGGACGGTGGACGTAGAACGGACGGACGCGTGTGTCCGAAAGAACAAGACACGATCGAATTCGGAAAGGCGGGCGGCGCAGCGGTATATGTATATCGCGCAGAGGGGGAGCGACCGGTGAGGCATGTATGGACGCGCGAACGCGTACTCTTCTCCTCGAGACTCAATTTGTCAACGAGGATACGCGGTTTTGTTCCACGAACCGGATTCCGTTTCGCTGTACGCGCGACTGGGCAAAACACAGCCAGTCGGGCACCCGCCTCGGCACGCTCGCCCGATTATCGAGCCCGACTACGCTGCAGCCCCTCGATCCGTTTCCCTTCCTCCCTTCTCTGCTCCCTTTTTTTCTACCGATGCATCGTCGTCGCTTCTTCCTCGCTTTAAGCCTTAGTCCCCCCGGTATTCTTCCGGTACGCTAATACGGGATCGAAAAGAAGGTGCGCGTGGAAGTTGAGAGATACGTAATAATTTCCTCTCTGCGAGCATCGTGCCACCGTGTTCGACTGGTCCAAGAGAGACACAGCGAGAGAGCTGTAACTCGACGACACGGAAGAAAGACGCTGCAAAGAATGGACGGTTGTCCGGCTACTCAGGATCCTCGAAAATTTAAACAACGACACCAAGGACGTGGTTAAGGCCGACGAGCACGGTACCGCGATGAAGAGCTGCAGTGGCGAATAGCGGAGGACGAGCCGAAGGTGCGGGGAGAAGAGAAACAGCCTCTTAGGGCGATTAAACAACTTAGGGACAGCGGGCGAGCAAAGGTGCCGCCCCGTGGACGACGCTGGAATGATTAAATAAATTAGTTGCTCGACAAAGAAGGGCAACAGCAGGATGACTGGATGGGATCCGTACGAGGGTAATCCCCGTTGAATTCCTCCTAATTATGCACGCTTTACCACCATGGCTACCAGGCTGAGGAACAAACGGGACGAAGAGACAGAGAGGGATAGAGGAGTGGAGAGGAGAGGAGAGAGGGGGTTAAGTGGTCGAAGCGCAGAAGCGACGAGAGGAAGAAAGCGCGATACTCCTTTCCTTCGGTATTTCTGTTCTCTTTCGAGCTTCTCCTCCGTTCTGTAGCGAGGTGCTGCAGTTCCACCGTCGGCCGTTTTACTTACAAATTCAATAAGCATATATCATATTTAATGCACGCCCTGAGCCGGGAATGTTTCGACCGCCCTGAACCACCGTCTTCCTCTTCCACCGATTGCTGCCGCTCGGTTTCTCTCTTTCTCTCTAGTCACCGCGGCTCTCCGCTTCGTATTCGTTTTCTGCGTCGGCCGTCACAACACGGATCTCGTATCTCGAATCTCGAATCTCGCAATTTCGCGCATCCCTGCCCGACGCGGAGTTCGCGCCGAATAGATCGTCGAAGAATTTCGTGCTCGCGAGTCATTGAAAGGAAAACGATCGTGGAGAATCGATTCTTGTCCGCGTCGAATCGCCGGAAAATGGACCGGTTACACGAAACCGTCCCGGTTTACATCGGCCAGGCGTTTTACGGGACCACGGATCCAGTGGACCTCACGCGACGCGTGGTGTTGCTACAGCGTAACCGTGTTCGTCGACTTACGAAACTGAGAGATTCAGGATCCCTCTTATCGCAGGATGATTAACGTCCATCGGTGTCAAGGATCGGTAGCACTTCGTCGATCGTATCTCGAAAGTGCCGAAGCGTTTCTCGCGATCGGTGCTGGCGAAACCGCGTGTATAACTCTCGTTTTCGCTGCCCAATACCCAAATCGGAGCTCTGCCCGGATCGCCTCTGCGCATTCTGCTTCGTTCCGTGGAACTGTACGGACTGCAACGACGTCGGATCGGCGTGGGGCGGTACGTAGGAAAAATATCGTAGAAGCGTTCAACCGGAGGTTATCTCCCGAGCACCGTGTTTTATTACCCCGGAACCAATTACACCCTTGCTCTCATTGTCAGTGTAGCCCTTCGGTGTGTCAGCCACCGGACCGTTAGTATTCTTCGGTGGCGCTTGCAGGGGTCTCCTTTCTACCGACACCTCCGTGTACGTGGTCGATATACACGGCTCTACACACGCGGTCAACATGCCGGTGTACATGCGCGAACGGACAGGTGGAGAAGGGGTCCGAGGGGCGTGAGGGATGGAAGCACGCCGACGCGACGGAGTGAAGCAAACTTCTCGCGCCGGCCAGGAGAAAGAGAGAAAGGGATAACACACGCAACACGGTCGAGATCGTAATGCGTTACTCACGGCGGTCGACGTTCGATAGAGAACGAGATAGCGGCACGTCGTACGGTGGGAGGCCACGTATCGGGACATATCTACTAATTAATTTATACAGGCTCCCTCGAGCGGCTCGCACTAATAGAAACAACGACGAGGAAAACAAAAAAGAGAGGAGGAGGGGACAAAGTGGACGCGAGACAGTAATTCCGCTCTATTCTCGTCCACTTCGTCCTTCTCATCGACGAGGACAAAAGGACAGGAAATTAATTTCATTTGCATTCAAGATTTGCAGTTACGATTAAACTTGAAAGGAACGCCGCGCCGCGAGTCTCCTGGCGTACGTTTTTCGAGTACCTTTCGTACATTTGTGCTCGGCAAATCGACGAAAAGGGCGTTAATATTATTTATAACGTTAATTAAGAGCAGCCATGGGCAATCCACCGAACGAATACGAGTGCCACGTATGCGTGTGTCCGATGGGTGCCCTGCGCCACGGGAGACCATAAAATATCTTTAATGCCTTTCCGATTCAAATTTGCCCGTTAATGGCCGTAATAGTCGTCGGTACCGGCGACGAGCGAGTCGAATCGGGCCTTGCACCTGTACCCTGAGCGCCGCCATCACCACCGCCGTCGCCGCCGACGCCGTCTACCCGAGCGAGCGTGGGTGCATCTCCGAACCGATGCGATCTGCCGACAATATCGAGGGACCGAGATTAAGACCTCCCTTTCACGTTCCCCCTCCGTTTCGACCCCATTCGCGGACCGCTTTTTGCTTCTTCCGTTGTCCCTTCGAGCGGCATCGAACATTAAAAAAATACGACATTACGCGCTCGTAAAGAGGGATTGGCAGAAAAGTGATTAAAGCAAAACGTAATTATCATGGGCGTTTTTAAGAGCATTCGGGAAAGACGATCGAGGAGAGAGGCGGTAAAAATGTCTACGCGGTGAGGTACACGAAGCGGCGAGAAGCAAGACATAATCCGGAACGACTCGGAGTCATGATCGACCGGTGGAATCGAAGGTTCTTGTCCGACGGCGTTCCTCCGCGTACAATTTCAAGGACACTCGACACCCTGGAATCCAGAACCCGTGGAACTGTGCGCTTGTCGCGGAACTTTTTCGCTCGCTCTCCCGTACGCTCGTCGTCGCGCTCGTCCGCGCAACCGTGGAGAAAACTGTAAAACGATTACGCGACAAAAACAACCCAGTCGTAAGTACCTACACACTGCGTACCGATCATTTAAATCGTTACGTAAGGCGTGCGTTCGACGACTCGGTCTCTGCGTCCCGTCGTCCCGGACGCGTTTTTCACTTTTGTTTCGACTTTATCGAAACGAATCGGTCGGAAGGCGGGGGACTACGCACGCACCGACGAACGAGCCCTTAAAATAGAGTTTGCTTGTTCCCGTAATTATCGGAGAAAAAGAGAGAAATACGATGCGCGGTCCCGGGTACAATATATTCGTTTGTCGCGAACTCCCGTACGCGATAAATACGTCGGATCCGAGGATTCTCGCATTACCTCGTAATAAAAAAAAGGTACCGAAGGGCTCCGACGGCCTTTCGAAAAATATAGTCTCCGCAAATACAGATCTAATAACTTGTCCGCTCACGTGGCGCGAAAGAAACTTTCCAAAGCGATTTACGGCGAAATTTACCGGTATGTCGGGCACCGCTGCATAATTCATGGCGCCCTGGGTGCCGACCCCATCCATTCGGCCCGCGACTCTCCGCGTCCACCGGTCGAGGACCAGTTCGCAGAAGGCGTCGGGCCAACGGAGAAAGTTCTCAGCCGCTTCGTCGTTGCTCGTGGAACGCGATCCCTGTTACTTATGTACCACCCTACGTCGCGATGCGCTCGGGAGAATCGGTCAAATTTTCCTCGTCGGATATCGCACGGAAGGCCGATCGCGTAACAACCACCGATGAACGCTAAACGTTCACGGTCAAGGTCGAATCGGATGACCACCGGGTACGATCAAATATATATGTATGTATACATACGTGTATCGAGAGAAGACTAAAAATGGGTGGATTCTGTGGAATTAACGGGGAGAAGATATTTGAGAAATAATCGAGATCGATATACGGTCGATACGACTGATTTATTTCGCGGTTGATAGCGAACTGGCTATTACACTAGAACACCTATGCTTTTCAGACCATCTTTACACTTTTCTCGCTTCAATAACACAGACCCAATTAATAGAATTCGCACATTGGCGAATAATTGGAACGACAATGAACGAAAAATGAATTACAGTGTTCTCTATGATAGGGTGACATAGTTATTTTTATCATCATTACGTTAAGTACCAATGTATTTTTATATCTATCTGAATTTTACTCTTATACGTGTTATATCTCATTTACCTCATTTGATTATTATTGTATTATTGTGCCGTAACGTTTTAAATCAAATATTGTAAAAATGGGATCTCACCCGTATGGATTAAATTAAATTAAATTACAGTAACGGTTGTCGAGACCGAGAACGTCCGAGGCAGAGAACAGGTGGCAAACACACATAATAACAAGAGTATCGAAATAATTAGAGTTCATCGAACGGAGAAGGAGCACATAGTTTGCTCCGTAACCATAATAACCGTTCGTATCGTCGCGTGAGCACAAATGCACGTATCAGCTGATCGACACTTGGTCTTTTCTCTTAACAATACCTGTTACCTATGCATACCAATAAACGGATATATGGTAGCTGCACATGGAGGGGTAGATTCGCAAACCTCGACATCCTAGAAGGTGCCACATACCGGTGGATAGACGCATTCCGAAGTGGCCGGATGAGCGACACTGCTTTCAATAAGGCAAGAACACGGGTCTGCAAACCGCAAGTCATGTTGCTTCATTACGCCGCCCCACGTGAGAGTAAGATGAGACTTCGAAACTAACCTAAGCCGCACTGATGGGACCCGCCTCGTGCGTAGCCGTCCCCGATAGAGCTCTAAGGCCACGTAGCCTTCCCTCGACGACTCTTCACCTCTCGTTCTCTCTTCCTCTCTCTTCATCTCTCTTCATCTCTCTGCCCGCGAGAGGCAAGATGAGAGAAGCACCGCCGGATATTTCACGGACTCGCTGTAAATTCTTGCCGGGATTGAATTTACCTGTTGTACGCCGTAACGACCGTTAATTAAAGCCGCATAGTTTTATCCGCGTCTAACTGAACATTGCGTAATCCTCCTACGCGAACACTCCTGTGCACCTATCCGGGAGTTATAGTTTCGCCGACTGAATCGGTTGGAACGGTTGGATACGCGGGTAAAGGGAATACGATAATTGATTGGATTTTCTGTCCGCGGTTTGGACTCGCCATTGCATCGCGCATCGTTCACCTTTTGCAACGCATTAGAACAAACGAGGGAACAAAGAGTGGTCGAGCAGCTATTCCGCGCTTACAAGTGTTACATCTGCGTTTCGAGGTTGACCTCGACGAAGAAGTGGCCTATATGACCGCGGTGTTATTCCCCTTCACTGTCGACTCCTCCTCCTCCTTTTCCTCTTTTGAGAGATTCGATCGGTACGAGAAGCACAGAAGAATGATTAAACGGGAGAAGGAAACGTGCGATTACGGCCTCGGGTAAGATGGATTAGAAGCGAACGGTGGTTACGTCACAAGCCGTACGGTTAATTGGAATATAGTGATCGCAAGTCGGTGGTAGTTGCGGTGCCGGTGGTGGGGACGACTTGTCTCGCGAAAAATCGAGTCGGTTGTAATGCAATCGATAATCGTGCTTCGTAAAAGTAAGCGAGCGAAATTTATGCATCGGCCGAAACTTATGCCGATCCTCCACGTGTGTTTGTAATTTAACCAACATTGTAGCTGTAACGCACGAACGAAATCAGGTGTAATATTTCAAGGGATGCGCCGCGATATATCACCGTGAAGGATTAACTTTCAAATTCGATGCCGATCAGGAGTCCCGATCCCTGTAATTTCGTGAGGGAATTCGCGAATACGGCATTCTGGATTCACCTTCAGCGGGGGATTCACGAGGCTGGACGTATACGTGCTCGTTCGGTGAGTCGCGACCAACCGACGATAGCAATCTACATCCTTAATTCCGCAGGTTGTCGTGGCCGTGCCGGATCGTAAAGTCGAAACGTCAAAATGCACACCGGTCGCCTGGTGCACGCCCACCCACGTATGATCGCTCACGTACACGGAAGCACATGCTCGCGCCAGCCCATCCGTTCGTTCGTTCGTTCCCTCGTTTCCTCGCGAACTTGATCTTTCCCAGGAAAACGACGCAAACCCAAGATACTTCGAGTCACCACGAACGCGTGTACCGTTTAACATTTTCCATCGAAAACGTTTCCTTTCGTTTCCCCCCCTCGTTCGTCGATCGTCCGGTTTCGTCGAACAGAATGCATTCGCAGCTGTGTGTGCGTTATGTGGCGGCTGGTCGCCCGCTCGTCTCGAAGTGATTTCAGCGTAGATCGATTCCACCGGCCGCAAAAACGACCACCGGATCGCGAGAATGAGAGAACCGGTAGAAGAGAACAGACTACTTGCGTGCACTATTACCCGCGGAATTACATTCTATCAACTTCTTCTTTCGTTTACACCTCGTTTCCTGCGTTCCCGTTTCTTGCGAACCGTTTCAATTATTAGGGAATTCCGATCTTCCCGATTACGCGTTTCTCGAGTATTTTGCAAGGGGTTCCTTCATTCCGCGATCGTGTTTCGGTGTTATTTTTTACCGTTTGGGTAATATAAATTATCCAGCCCGCGGCTTTCTTCGTCGACGCGCATTCTCTCGTCTTTTCGGAAGGTCCGAGACGGCGGACGCGCGCGTCTTACTTCTTGGCCAGAAATGGAAAAGGAGGAACGACGCGACGCGACGCAACGAGACGAGACGAGACCAGACGGCAAACAGGGAGGGAACGAAGCAGTAAAGACGCTGCGTCGATGAAAAACTGGAGCTGACATTTTAACGGGCAACAAGAAGCCGACTTTATTGGCCGTAAACGCGGCAATCTCTAAGCCGGTCTTATCCTAGTCTGGTCTGATGCACTCCGCGACCGACATCAAAATCTTTTTCTTCCCCCCTCCCTTCTCCTCTTCCTTCTCTTCTTTTTCTCCGCCCCCCTCCTCTGCCTCCTCTTTTCCCGTTGTTTTTTCCCCCTTGAAATTGTACGAGTCGGCTTTCTTACGATCGCACGCTAGACTCGAACGGGAACGAAAATGATGAATGTGGAGGATCAGGGGGACGCAGAATAGTGGTAGCTTAATCGGTTTGTCCCTAATTAGGGATGTGTCGGCGTCGCGTTTAGAGCACGTTGTAAAGTGAATCCCTCATTAAGGAAATTCCTGTACGTTCGTCAGAGGTTAGGTCCGGATAATTATAGCGAGAGGTCGTGTCTTGCGACAGATGCTATTCCAAGGAGAATATTGCCGGCAACCGTCGGCATTAATCTTCGGGATAGTTATCCGAGTACGAATACGAGAGATATTAATGGCGTTGAAGATATCAGCGCCTAGGCTGAATTGAATCCTATGTACCGGAATTAACGTCCACGAATGCACGAACAATTACGCGGTTATTACGAGAGACTACATTGTACGAGAGAAACATTTGACGTTGCGTTTCCCATACTACCTTTCCTGTACCTTGCGTCTTTCGAGTCACGGTGAGAGTTCTCGTGTGCGCGGGAACAACGACGTTGCACGCCGTTGCAGCAGCGGAGACACGGGTTAACACGAAATGGGCTGCTCCCCGTACGCGTGTCAACGTCTAACCGGAGACTCGTCGCACAGAGGACTATTGAGAAGGAATATTAAGGAGGCAGGGCAGGGTTCGCGGTGTATGTATAAAATTTTCTCTTCTTTTCTTCGCACTGTTCTTTTTCTCGGTTGCGACAAGTGTTGGAGTACCGACATTCAAGGTGCCAATAAAAGCACCAACTTTCACTTTTACGTTTCCCCTAAAAAACCATTACAAGGGATGGACGTGACTTAAACTGAAAAACCCAAGGCCCTGGACTCTCTGGGCCTTGGACCACCACCACCCCTGCGCTAGGGGTGTCGAGGAAAGAATGTTCCCCAATTTGTCCTTACTCTACGTCAGAAGTAAAGTGGTATTCGAACAGTGAACATCGTGTGTTTCCATGGAATCCAACACAAGACCGTGCGCAACGCACGCGACGGAGGTGACTGTGACTTTTCGTATCTGCGCTCGGCCCGTGAAACATTTCTTTCATTCGCGGTGTTATCGCGTCCCGTGGAAAACCGGTTGCGACACACCAATTTCGGGTATCCCTGTTCCTCGTGCGCACTTCGAATCTGCGGCAACCTGTCGAGATATAACGTTATTAAAATTGTCGCCGAATTTACGGCAACGATACGATCGGAGTCGGTGACTTGTTGCGTCGCGTCGGCACAATATCGAGACTTCCGATCAGGAGTCGACGACAGGCAATAAACGTACTTACCTACATAGAATACTCGCACACCGCTTCGAGCGATCGTCGCTCTGGCGTTTCAAGTAGGTCGCAGCGAGGTACTATTTTCCCATCGATCAAAGTTTTCTCGGCCTATCGAGGAAACACGCCTTAACGGTAGAACGAGTCTCGGGGATCGCGTGAATGCGCGCTTCCTCGAGAGAGCTCGTGTGAATCAAACTGTCCACCACCTGTATTGGCCAAAACGACTTCGGATAGGAGCACAGGGATGAACCGCTTTTAGATTCTCCAACGTAAGAATAATCTCGTGCGCTTCGGCGATACCTCGGAAAAATTGAAATTGCGTTTCGGAATAGTTACATGTGTACTTTGTTCCGGAAACCATCGATTTATGACAAATAGACAAGTTATACGGGAAGGGAGGGATTCGGAAAATTCGTGGTAGTAGACGTAATCGGTGTTACGCGGTTATGCGGAGAGCGGTAATTTCACGCGAAGACGAGGCATTCCTATCGAGAGCACCTGTCGCCGAAGGAATAGGGGGTGCCTACCGTACCGGTCTCGTCTCCCGAGGATCTGACCATCGTTGGATCCTGGAAGCGAGGCGTGTATAAGCGACTGACAGAGTTTTATCTCGCGCGGTCGCTTCGCGACATGACGGATCGGTGCATTAGCGCGCTGATTAGGTCCTCTCCATGGACCATCGTTCGAGCCACTCCTTCTCCTTCTCTTCGCATCGGTGCTAGCTCCGTCTCTGTTTTTCTTTCGATTCTCGAACTTCGTCCCCGACTCGGCCTCTCGTCGTTCTTTTCTTTTGGTCGTTCTCACGACTCGTTCCTTCTTCGTCGGTTCGGTTCGTTTCGATTCCACTTTCGTTTGTCGAGAGGAAGGTGTCTCTGGCCCCCGGGAGAGGGGTCCGGGGGCACGCCGCGAGGTGGTGATGCTGCTACAACGAACGACGACTTAATTAAGAACGAATCTGTCGGCGTACCTTGACGTCCGATAACGCGACCCAACCATACGACGAAGATCGATGCTACCGCGCGATTCACGATTCGCGATTCCGTTTCTTCCCTCGTCAAAACATTTCACCCTGCCCCGAGGAGAGAAGGAATAGACATTTACACCCAGGAAACTTCAGCGCTATCCATCTCTACTGCAGGCTAAAAGCTGTTAACCGGTTAACGAATCGGTCACGCACAGACAGAGAGACAGAGAGAGAAATCGTCTCGATCTCTTGTGCATACTCAAGAATTAACTGCTTCCTTGCCCTTGCGTCTTCCCAGCAGTAATTACGTCGTGAAACTAGACACTAAATAGCGTTACGAATTTCAATTCGAACAGCTTAGCGGGGTTCGGTCGTAATTCCGTGACGGGGAATACCGGCATGGTTTTGCAATAGGCAACCGCACCAGACTCGTTTAATAGTGGCGAGGAAACTGCGACACGATACGATACGGAACGATTCGATACGATACGATACGCGGACCGCGAACCAGATCCAAAAGTTTGCGATGCCAGGAACGACGATGAACCGACGACGCCGAGGGAATCGAAGAAGAGATCGGGTCGCAGGACGTTTAACGTTCGCCTTGGGCAACGCTTGGGTTCCAGCTGCCTGGAGATTGACCAATTCCACCCGGTGTATCTAGCATCTACTAATATCGCGTATATGGCAACGGATACCGGCTAACAAATCTGCCAAGAACTCCGTCGGGTGTGCAACATAAATAAGGAGAATCGAACACGCCGTTGAAATGTTAAACGGTCCTAAACGTGTGTGAATATGTACACGTACACCGTAAATGTCAGCCAGCGCTGGCCGAACCTTTCGCGGGAGAAATCTTTTACGCACCGTTACCGCGCCGAGAGGAATACAAATTTGCGGACGAACAAATGTTTCCCCCGCGATACGGTGTACGTTCGTGTGTCTGTCGATCGCCTCTCTATCGGAAACTTAGAATCGCGTTGCCGTGCTCGGAGCCGAACCGAGACGATATTAACGAGTATCTCGCGGTTAGACAATCCAACGGAATGCCAGCATCGGGGATATTGTAGCCGTGTGGCCCGCCGTGATAAATCTCACGTTCCCGGACCGCGACAGGGAAAGGGAGACCCGGAGCGAACTCTCGCGTTCCCTGACCGTGTTACAGCGAATTAATTAAACTGCGACTTTCTAGCGGATCGGGTAGAAAGAGAGAAAAGTCGAGGCGTAACGAGACATTCGAAAGATTACAATATATTGTACACGGGTAGGTACATATTCCGGTAGATACTTGTACCGTCGCCGGCGCGTCGCGTCGTGGCGTCGCAACCGGTAAGAACGAAATCGGCGAGGATTCGATCGAGTTTACGACGTATTTTCGACGCGTCCAGTGTGTTCGGTGGTCGAAAAAAACGGCGGTTCCATCGTTCGATGCGATGCATATATGCCTGCGCGATAAGGGCGACAACATGCATACATATTCGACTACTCGTGGAGAGTATAAGTATTACGATGGAATAAAAATAAATTAAACCTCAAGCGTGCAATAATTCATCATCCAACGATATTAATGCGACTGTAGTCCCCGTTCGTACGTCGTCGGACGCAGGCTCGCTCACACGCTCACTCGCTTACCCGCGTTGGAGCCGTCTTTCGAGGGGCCCATTCGCCGATGTGCCGCCGCCGTCGAACGGAAAAGAGAGACGGCGAGAACCGGGCGTATCCACGGACGGACGACGGAGGGAACGAGAGAGAAAATAAGAAGGAGAATTCGAGCCCCGGGATGTTTTCGCAGATGAGAAGCGATACCGCGAAAGCCGTACCTGCGCGGAACTTTATTGATGACGAAATACGCAATCGGTGCGATCTACCACCGCGCTACGTACCTTCAATTATATATAAATAATTAACTTTCCGTGCCGACAGACCGATTCGGCTCAATTAAATCTGGCACGATTCAAGTCGGTCGTGTACCGATCGATCCAACCACCGGGTCGATAACTTTTACGTGAAAACGGCCAGTGGGAAATTAGACAGGAAGAAAACCATCGATTTTTCCGATTAAATTTCGTTGGAAGTTTACCGGGCTGAAATAAAAGACCGATCGAGCTCCGTGTCACGATTCTCGGTATGTAGTCGCAGAGGATGTTTAAAATACTGTTACATCGGACGCCAATATCTGGGAGAGTACGTTTAGAGAGATGATACTGCGGTTCTCCTCGTTGAATTTTTTCTTTTCACCACTTTGCGTCGTTCGAGTAACTTCCGTGCTTTCTCGAGAAGGCGACGAAGAACGAGCGAGAGAGAGAGAGCACGCCGGCGAAACGAATAAGAGGGCAGTACGAATTGAGTCGCTCCTGTTAGCTGCGTATACACGTATATACTCGAAGTAACTAATTATGCAGATAACGCCGGAGCGCAGAAAGGGATGGTGGGCATCCAGATATGGAGTCCGGTCGCACTCCTCTTCGCCTACCTCTCCCATCTTTTTCGTCCCTTTTCGATATCCCTCTTTCGGGACCCTCCGATACTCTCCTCCGTCTTCTTCCTTCTCCATCGCGTGTCTTTTAAAGTTCACGACGACCGGTACGAAAGATGCGGTTAACCGTTACGATATCCAAAGTTCCGAGCTTTTTGTCGACGAACAATATTTATCACCGGAGGATGTACGAGTGTTTCGTCTGCACGAAGCACGCGAGTTACACACGTGTACATTAGTACGCGTAGTTACTAGACAGTTCGGCAAAGTTTCTTTTAGCGTTCGTTTATTCTATGTAACAACTAGTAATACCAAAGTAATAACTAGTATATTTACTATTCATTTTCATAAACGATACCAGACGACTGTATTCGAATGACGTAATCGAAACCATTACATTGAAATTATTCTACTAATTACCATCAAGTTACTGCATTCTGTGCTTAACTGAGTAACATAGTACCTCGTTCTCGAGTAATAAACAAAAATATCAATCGTTTAAACGATGGACTTCTGGCTCCAAAATATCAAAGATGGCTGTATCGCGTTAAATTAATATACGGTTTATAAATATAATATAATTAAGTACGTATATGGTACATATGTATGTAGGCATACGTGTATAATATTGTATTATCGCATTACGCGACGCAACGACATTTTGTATATTTCATCGATCGAACCTTTTTAGTAGGATCCGTGTTGCAGCGAGTCAGAGATCGAGATCGTGGATATCCCATAACGCGCAGGTAGTCGTCCACACGGTCGCGTACCTACACGCGCGTGTATATGTAGATATAGATACATATACCTACACTATATAACGAGTGCGGCAGTTTCTCATTAGCGCGGCCGCTTTTTCTCCCGACGAATTATGAATCGTTTTTATTGCTTTTAAAATTGCTAATCAACCGCTCGGTACGCTCTTCACCCGTTCGCCAGCAACCGTGTACGCCCCTGCTGAATAGATCCCGTGATATAACCTTTCCCTCTGCACTCCTTTCTTCTCCTCCTGTATTTTTATTCGTCTATTACATCCTCCGATTGCACAGTTTAATCTAGACACGCGGCCTATTAAAATTTATCGATTCATTAATCTTTATTTGATTTAATTTCGTATCCGGCTGTTCATTCATCTTGCTCGTTTTACGCGGGATACCGATACCACCGGTGTCCCGTGTAATCACCTTACCGTACGTTTCATCCTCGTTATTATCATTCAGCCAGCCCCTCCCAGTTGACCCGGCGGTTTACCCTTTCGCCACGATCTCGTTCGTTTTCAGAGTTCTCTTTTCGTAATCGATCTCTCCCGGAATCTCGCGATCGATGCTAACGAAATACGTTAACAGAGAATCTCGACGATCCTCTCCCTGGATCAGCCGGCACTGCTAAAATGTCAGCCATAAATTTTCGCGAGTGCAGTCGGCACAATGCGACGTTTCCTCGGTGTTTCACCGATTAACATAAAGTGACGTTTGGTCACGTCGAATCCGAGAACCACCGGGAGCATGGTACATCCGTCATCGGTCGGTCACGTGTTTGTACGATGTTGTATCATCGAGGAATTAAAACGCCGCGCCAGTTTCGTTTCACCTGACACGAGAATGGGCGAGAATGTTTGTCGGATCGGACTGCATCGCACCTCACAGGTAACAAATAGCCCGCGAACACCGTAGTTGAATCGAAACCGGCGACGAAGCCGTTAGTGTAAGTACGATCGGTGGCGAGTTAAAGGTTCGTCGCTGGGACGCGCTGCATGTACGTCAATACGAAACCCGTAATTAGTCGCAACTGTTTCGACGCTTTCCAAATGCGTATCTTCATCCGTGGGCACGGGCGTGTCCGAGAACGTTCAGGTGGGTCTGGATGCTCGGCGAGGTGATTCCGCGAGGTTGTCGACGGCGGTTCGGACGTGAGGTGATTGATCGGTTCCAATATAATGAGGGCCGATAATGACCGACACGGGACAAGGTCCGGCGCGAACAGAAAACGATGGGTCCGTTCGATAGGAGGTCGTGGAGGATACGAGGTCCTGATCCTCTCCGAGGCACACACTCGGGCCACGACGGCCACACATCTATCTCGAAAATCTACGTGTCAAGGCACACGCACGTACACGCTCGTGTGTGGTGTTCGTGCGTGCGGTGACACCAGAGGCTTGCATGGCCAATAATCGTTCCCTGCGTAACGATCTTCTCTATTTTCAATTGGAGAATCTATGAATTAATACATAGTTATTTATCGGTAGGATCTCCAGAGGCCAATCGATCTGAATTTGGAACCAGGCGACCCGAGCT
Source organism: Dufourea novaeangliae (assembly GCF_001272555.1). NCBI lineage: Eukaryota > Metazoa > Arthropoda > Insecta > Hymenoptera > Halictidae > Dufourea > Dufourea novaeangliae. The sequence goes on along the minus strand of NW_015374290.1, from coordinate 428,134 downwards.
ATCTCATTCTCGACGAACTACGATACAGGGTTGCGTTTCTGAGTTCACGAAGACGAATAGGTCGACCTTGTTCGCGGACGGATCTCTTCTTTTTGGTTCGCAGAGGTCGTGAGCGCGTGTCGCCGCGCTGATCGGGTCCGGTCTTATTCCCTTTGGTCGGCGATCAGGTGCTCGCTACCCAAGAGGAATGACGTGTCAATTCGTTCTCCATCCCTCTTCCTTCGCTCGTCTTTTCCTCTCGTTCGCTTTCAACGAGTCTCTTTCGCGGCATCCTCGGTCTCGTCTTCGACGAGGCGGTATGTACACGCACGAGTACGCGGGAGATGGAACGGAAGAAAAAGACACACAGAGAGAAAGAAAGATCTACCTACCTACCTACCTACCTACCTACCTACGTATACCTACCTACCTACCTAAATACCTACCTACCGGTTGTTACCTAGTGACGCGCCGAGGATTACGTTTGTACGATTCACCGGCGTGGATGATGTTGTCGCCCCTGGTGTCGGCGTTATCTCGACACGGGAGGGCACTTACCCACCGATAACCGTTCTCTCTTTTTCTCCCTTTCTGTCCGTTTCGCCGTTTCTCTTTCGTCCCCAACCCGCGTCTTGTTTCTCTCTCCCCCCACTCTCTCTCTCTTCTCTCCGTCTCTGTCATGCGTTTTAAAAAAAATCGCGATTCTTTCTATCGTCCCTTCTCTCCTTACTTTTTCACGTTCGACTTTTACAGCCGATTCTCGGACCTTCGACGCGTTCCTCTTCTAATATTTCGACTACGTCGTTCGAAATTGTTCGATCTTCAAAGGCGGTTACGGAAAGCCCTTGGGTGCTACGATTCAAGTTGCTCGCGAACAAGAAGATGACAGGAGGTTGTCCGTTTATGATGCAGCAGGTACTATTTATGCAAATGCATGGACGAATCGCGTTCAGTAGCAATCGCTTCAGGAATTATACCGTGATTCGTGTAAGATGATTATTCAGCGGCGCTAAACTCGTCCCGCTCCGCGTGCCGATAATTCCACGTCGACACGATTCGTCGACGTGCCCGTGGTCTGGGTTAGGTTCTTGTACGCGTTCTTTCGGGGTGGTTTCAGGCGATAAGGGCACGTTAATTAATTTCACTCCCCGATCCGCGACCGAACGACCGACCGAACGACTCTCTTGTAGTCATGCCTATTCGAGCCGTCTTATATAATCCCTAATTAAGGTTTCGGCCTCCTTCGGAACGTAAGCCCGATGCCATTTCTAATTAAGGTTACGATCCTGCCCGCGAGAGAACGAAATATGTACGTAGATAGAAGAGACGAGGAAGAGGAGGACGCGACAAAGGGCAACGATGACGAAGACTTTTCCATGCTTGAACGGGGAGGAAAGGGTTGGAAAGAGGTGGGAAGGGAAGAAAGGGGGGGGACGAAGTCGAGGAGGCAGCGTGGTCGTGGCCCATTAGGGACTATCGGGAGTCCGGTGAACCAGGGCATAAACATGCTCGACACCTCGCCGCCTCGCGGTAATGCGTTCGTAACTCCTGGCAATATCTTTCTCCCTCTCTTTCCTTCTCTCGTTCCGTTTCTCTTCTTCGTACACGTTTTCTCCCGTCCTTCCTGCCCTGCTCCCTTTATTCCCCTCCGTCCCTATGACTTTCGATACGGAGGTCCGAGCTTCCCCATTCCCCCTCGTTCAGCCTTCTTTTTCTACACGAGTCCCGCCGGCCTGGTCCGCTCCAGCCCCGCGAGGCGCGGCGTGGTGCAGCGTGCAGCAGCGCAGCGTGCCAGCGAAATACGTCCCTGAATTTAGTTAAACGCAGGCCCGGTAATTAATTCGGCCGAATTTATCGTAATATTGCGTCGGCTCGAAAACCGGCGATGTTCCGCGTCGGTCGTTTTAGCGTAATGAAATGCTTGTGAATGCTAATGCCTCGGGGAGGGCTGCGTTCTCGATAGACATCTGAATTCCGTTCAGTTCGAAACGACCGATGGCAACGCGCAGACGTGACTCTGGTCTCTCGTCTATCCCCTTCGACGATATATCACCGGCCTAGATACCGTGACCCATCGGGCTGCGTTCGATCTACGTCACGGGGCATTAGCCGTATACACGAGACGTCGTCGATGAACGCACGTGAACGGTGAAAAAAACGGGCGGTCGACCATCAAAAGAAGACCCACCGTGGTGAATTCATTTCGGGGATGGCTATAGGATATTCTACCTTGTTCGACGGGTATCAATAAGATCGATCGTATTCCGACAGCATTTTCACCGAGAGATTGACGTTAACGATGAAAAGTGATATAGACCGTTCATAGTCAGACCTATCTAAACGCGAAACACGATCGTCGTGAGGCGTATTTGTACTTTCACATATGGGAACAGAACGAAAGGCGACGACAGATTAAACCGACACTGCGAGTTCGTCGAACCGTTGACCAAGAATTTCAAACCGTGTTATCGCCGAGGGTGTCGGGCAGGGAAACGGAGAACGCGGAGACGTAACGAGGATCGAGATAGATTGAGACGTAAAGTTTTCGGTCGGTGCTAATAGCGACATTAGTCATTTCACTCGGCGTCTCTGATACACAAATGGTGGCACCGGTAACGAACAAGAAGCGACCGAGATAGTAGGTGATGCTCCGAGAACATCCGAGAATAAGCGTAGAGGGGAGGAAAGGAGACGAAAGGAGGAAAGAAACGAACCGGTCATCGCCGTCCGGGTTCCCGGCGCGGTTCGCCGCTTCGTTGGAAGCGTTTTAGCGTTTAGAAGCCTTGGGATAACGTGCAAGATTAAGATTAAGATTCCATATTCCCCTCCCTCCCGCGTTTCCATTTGGTCGTTGCTCCGCGTCTTCTTCTCTTCCTGCTCTCGCGTAAGCTGTGTTGGACGGTGATTAAATAGCCACGAGATAAATGAGCATCGAAGGAATTTCGGTCTTTGGCATTTCTTCCTCTCCCCGTTCTAATCGGGTATAAATCACACCGGCCGAAGAACGTATCGGTCCTATCTGTTCTTCTACCGGATAAAGACGGTGTCGAAAGGTGTAATCAAAACGAATGGTTTTCGAACGTACGATTGACACACGGACTGGTGGACGGTTTTTGCTATCTTTGTTCTTGGTTTAATCGTTGTATGGATTGCAAAAGTATCTACGTACTTGTAAGAAGTACCGCGAGATCCACGGGAACAGTTGTTGCTGGTCGTTTAATTGCTCGACCTTCCAGCGGAATGTAGGGTGGTGTGTGCAATTTCGTGCCTGAATTATAAAACCTTTTCCACTAACACAAACTACGGCAAGGTTGATTGCGAAGAGGAAGGACAGACAACGCGGAAAGGGGGAGAAGAGCAAGGTGCATCGCGAACGGTGTCGTCGGAAGCTAGGTCGACGTGTTAATTGAAACGCATGAATCTAATCGCTTGTGCCGAGGAAACGAGCCGATTGGCGTCCAGAGCAAAACTATAAATTCCGATCGGATGCATTAGCGTGTCCGCGACCGTGTGCAACAGGCCTGGAATTCAACGGTAACATGGAAGAAATCCACGCTGCGCCGCGTCGTTTCTAGGTACCGGTTGCACGCTATTCGGTCCCCCTTGAAACGTCGATAATTGCTTCCCAATGTACGGATAAATTCTTTGAATCGAACGCGACCGAGTAATATCACCGTCGACGGAATGGTATTAGGCGAATCCGATCGCTACCGATTATCGCGATCCTGGTTACTATTACGCGTCCGAAGAAAACCGAAGAAATTCCCGCGTTCTATATCGCCGTCAAAGATTTATATCGGAGATTACGCGGAACTGGATTCCGTCGAGAGGCTCGCGGTGAATTCGCGAAGGCGACGCCATCGCGTTTACAGACCACCGTTCGGCGTAATTACGCTTGTACAGCGCCGTTTACGCTCCGGAAACTATAAATCCAGGCATGCGTTACCGCTCTGCAAACAGAAACTTCGTTTTCACCTGTCTCCCAGCGGCAACAACAACACACAGATTTAATCACTCGCGACGCCGCGGAGAAAAAAACGTCTAGGCGCGGCCGTATAACGAGCCCGGCTAACTAGATCCAGTCCGTTAATCGCTTAACCAGACGCGTTGGCAAATCGAACGTGTGTTCGACGCGATGTTCGTGGAAAACGTTCCCGGTAAAGGAAACTACCGGTTCCGCGATTCGTCGGTCGGTACGCTATATTTTACTACGATGACACCTCGAGGACATAGGCAATGCAAGAGAGAATCATAGACGTATAGTACCTAGTAGTAGGACCGTGTCAAAAATTCGAAAGAGTTCATTGCTGTACAGTCACCAACCTGTCTTCTTCTAACGACGCGTGGTACGACAGAGAAATTTTCGTTATCTGGGAAACAGGGAAGCAGAGGTAATTAAAAGAAATTAATGTCAGACAAAGGCAGAATCATTATTCGATCGGGCCTGAACGCTTCCATGGATCGTATCCGACCGAGTAAATTAAACGCGTCAACTTCGAGAACCGCGTACACCGATCGAATATAAATCGCAGGCAATGTCTCCGTGTCGATCTACGTTCCCGGTAAATCGAGCTCTCGTTGCACCACTGCACAAGTCCCGACAAACAGATAGTTTCGCTCCATTAGATGTAAAATCGCGTGAAATCCGTTTGCTCGGTCACTCGCCGTCGATTACACGTTCGAGCGATTCCGGCGCGATGTGGCGGCTCGAAATTGGGTTCGTTGCGAGTAGCGTTCGGCATTCGTTTGCGCATACAACGCGACGGCGAATGCGTTTGTCGGGGTCGAGGACGTAGTTACGAATTATCGTCCGAACATAAAATGAGATACCTACGGACGAGTAATGGACCGTGACCGACTGGCAAGATTCACGGGCAGGATTTACTTTTTGGTCTCCTGCGAGGCTTAACAACGGGCGACGAATATTCGATTCGTAAGAATACAGGTATCCCGGAGACTGGACATAGATCACGATCTCTCGACACGGTGCCCGTTCCAACAAATAGATCGTCCCGGTCCCCATTACGATGCACCGTGTGCGGTGCAGTCGTCCTATACCCGAGCGACCGCCCGCCGATAATTAGGTACGGTTTGCGTGAGCCAGCCCGATACAAGCGTGTAACCACGCGCGATTCAACTGTGTAACTCACGACTACGACCCCGCTTGACTCGAACGCCAGTGCTTGGCCCGGAGAGAGGGCAACTCACAGCTCGCTTGATTTGACTCAAGTTGATTCAATACGAGTCGATGCGACTAGACTTGCCTGGACTCCTCTCGCCCGCGTATACTACGAGTATACATATGTATATCGAAACGGAGGAGAATCGTGACCCGCCGCGCGAGACGAATCAAGCCCGGCAGAGCTTAACCACTCGGAAGGATTAAATTCAATTTCCGACACTCATCCTTCGAGCGATCGGGAGGGGATGGACCGCGGGTACGAGGGATAGGAGGGAGTACATAAATAGAGGAACAAAACGTCGATGATGATCCTTGCTCATCGAGCTGGAAAGTATCGTTCTTTGCTCTCGTCTTTATCCCCCGGCGCTCTGCCCGTTTCTATTCCCATCTCCCTCCGATATCTTCCCGTCCGCTCACCCGCCCCCGGCCGTTTTTTATCCATTTGTAACCACGTCATTAAGATCGAATGGTGTTTTAGTTCTCGCTACGCGATATTCATCGCCAGCCGGATGGATCGTCCGATCTGGTAGGTATAACAGCGGTGTTTCGCGTGGTGCGCCACGCTCGCGATGCGGATAGGGAAGATTGCCGACTTCTATCATATTGCGCGGCCGTATAATTAAACGCTATTAAGATTACGCGGATGATCGTTAACCAGAGGGAGAGGGGAATAGATTCCTTACATTCGTAGGGCACAAGCGGGGTCTGCGGCGTACGTACGCCAGGTGAACCCCGTGTTTCTTTGTAAATACCACATACGATCGAGGATTCTACATCACCGTTGTCCGACGGACAAACTGTTCGCGTCGCGTTTGAAATTCTTCTGCTTGTGTTTTCTTCCGTTTTTTTGCTCGAGCAATGATTACATACTGTCAACGTGCTGGAAAGTCGTGCAGATTGCTTTCGTTGGGACTATAGATTTTATCGCGTTTCTCGCGCAGAAGCGGAACCACTTAAGGTAATTTTTTTTTTTTCACGCGAGAATCGGTCGGTATTTTCGTTTTTCTTCCCTGTAGAATCGAAGCACTGAACCGACTCGAGGCAAAATGGAAAGAAAAGCGAGTGGAGGAATGGAATAATTGTGGTACCGTTGATACCGTTGTTAGCGTCGGTTCCACAGCTTCGTACAGGCGAGAATGTCTGGAGGCAACGAATTTGAGAAACCGGAAGACGAAATTGCCTTAACCATACTCTCCGAGGTTATAAATAACATACGGTCCATACATTTTATCAAAATTGCTCGGTCGCAGAGAATTGTCGAAGGAACTGTACGCGCGCGCACGCGCCCGATAAACGTAAATAAGTGTTTCCGTATGCATAATGAATGAGATCGGCGAGATTCGAAACTGATATTTTATTTTATTGCGCTTACGGACCCGACTCGATGAAAACGCGAACACCTCGGGCTACGTTCGATCCGTCGAGTATTCGTTTAACAAAACGGATTGTAAAAATCCACCAGCGATCCGTTTTTCTCGGGTATTTACCCGCGGCAGTTTCGCGGTTCGTCGAAGCGGGATTGCAATTTCCAAGGAAATTTCGAAGAGAGCTCCGCTGGGGGAAGATCCTCGGGGCAAAAAGTGACGGTGGATCGGCCACAATGCCAATCGGTCCGTGAGGTTAACCGATCGTTCCAGCTACGGTCAAGCAATGGCAATACTTTACGTAGGCGCTAAGGATCTACGTGGGTCGGCGTACAACCCGACTACACCCAGCCACCAAGTACACGTTTCACTCGGTGGATAGGAGGAGGGAGCTCGTCGTGGAAGTACAGTAGCGGCAGCCCGGGGCATCACCACGAAGGGCACCTCATTATTTATCGCGATATCAACCTATATTTCACACACATCTGCACGGTCCGGGAGAAGAAGGGAGGCGAACAGGGAAAGGATCAGAGAGGGAAAGAACGAGCTGGAGAGAGAACGAGCAACGCGTTACACCGCCTCGTTTCTCTCTACATTCTACATCCTCCGTCTCTGTCTCCTTTTATCACGCCCCGCTTCTTTTGCCACCTATTTCCCCCTGCACTTACATAACCGGAAGACTCGAGCAACTGTACACGTGCGATCTCGAGCAGGTTATCATTTCGGGACGGCTTCGTAGAAACGGTGCGATGTCGCGAAAAAAAAGACGGCGTTACACACCGAGCAGACACGAACCGATGAATGGAAGAACAACAGACCCCCCGCGGGTCACCGCGGAGTGACAAATTGTTTTTCCTCCTCCGTCCGCCCTCTCGTCTGTAGCTCGCGGTGATACCAAGATCCATCGGCACGATAACGTTCCGGTGTTCTGGCGCTAACCCTTCGAGAAATCGAAAAGCGAAAAGCGTACTACTGTTAGACGCAAATCGTGTCTCGTACATACCCAGAAAAGAATTTCCGTTCGTATGCAAGATCGTTATCTCGCCGCCGCGCGGAAACGCTTAAACGCGATTCGCTGAAATATTCGTCATGAACGGTGAACGCTGTTAACTCGCGCGGACGGAAAGATCGAAGACGCTTTAGCATACGCGGCGCTCGGAGCAGATCGAATGAAAGAGGGGGGATGAGGCGAGGGAGGGAGAGAGATCGACGAAGAAGAGACCCAAAGACAGAAGGAGAGGTTCGAATGCGATCCAAATGCAGCACGACTGGTTCTCCTCGCACGATCGCAGAGAATCTTAAGCACCTGCCACTTAAGGACCGGATTGCTCCGCGGGAATGAAAGAGCAGAAGAGAGACCGAGAGAGAAAGAAAAGGGAATGGGGGGCCAGGAGCTCCGAAGATGTCCTCAAGGATCGACATCCTCGAGTATCTATCGAACGCAGATATGTACGTATATGTGTAGGAATATTTGACGGCTCTACAAATTCTTCGACCCCTCTCCCTGTCACGCGACTGTTACCCGAAGCGAAAAAGAAAAAAGATAGCACAACGGAAATGTCGATCGATCGACGTATAAAAATCATCCAGGTCGTAAACAACCTACGTACTCGCCCTCGTCCTCGTGGTTGGTGGTTGCGCGACTATGCCGAACGAGAAAAAGGAACAACAATGGGCGAGATCCGTTCGGCTCGTGCTTGAACTTGGTCTCTGCACTCTCGATGCACTGGTTTAACGGCGCCGTGGCACACGGCACGACCAGCGATGAAATCATAAATTGGTGAACGCCAGCCCGCCGGCACTGATAGCGAACAACCAATAATTATGCTAATACATACATCGTAATGCAGCCAAAGAGGCGGTCATTCGTACGTACAGCGTACAGTGTAGGTTCGCAGGTTTGTACCTACGAGCTCGCTGTAATGTACATAGGAGCGTTCGTTCGAGGTTGCCCTGCGGCTCGTGAATGAATCGACGACGCAACGCGACGTTCTTCGCGAATACGAACGTTGATCCATCGTGACGCGTCGCGCCATGCCACGCCGGTACCGATTGGTCCGTGGAGAAGACGCAAACGTCGAAGGGCCGTGCTCGTTAAGGCATTTGTTGCACTCCCACCGAAGTTGGAAATACGTCCACGTTCTTGACGCGCGACGCTGTCGGGCCGAGGAGCCAGCGATCGCACGGGAGGCGATCAAGACCGTTGATTTTATCCGACGAACAGATCTTGTCGGGTTGCGACGTTAATCAGCGTTTTGCTGGTCGACAAGATTAACGCTATTAACGCCTATGGCCTGAATTGAGGGAATATTATCGCCGTGGCTAACGACACTCGCAGACGTGGCCGGTAATAGGAGTCTGCAAATTATGCCGAATGGCCCGGTAATCTATTAAGATAAGCTGCCGCTTTACATCGCCTCTACCTGTTCTCGTTCTTCTCTCGCTCGTTTTTTCTTTTCGCTTTCGGACGTGCGCCTTCTAATCCGCAGGTTTTACCAGTCTGTTTAGACAGTTCTTCCCGATCCGAACGCAGATTACGCGTAATTTATATTAATTCGTGTAACGTGGGTAGATAAATGACTTCTCCGGAAATCTTACACCCGTACCAAAGGAAAACGTGAAAGGTTCACGGCCGACTTGTGGATCGAAAGGGTGGTCAGGTTTTCTCACGAAGCAACCGCGAACCGCGCGAACATACCTGCCAATCACACAAGCCTTTCTTTTTCTTAATTGAAATCTCATACGGCAGAAAACAATTCTTCGAATACGGGTACGCGGACGAGTGGTTATTTATCTAGTGCGTTTTATCATCTATCGTTCCGTCTACTCAGCGCCTTGATGGACCAATCATTTAGATTGCGCGCCGATGAAACGCGAGCTTAATTTTCTCCGGTAATGACGGCCGATCCATTTAACTGGTTACCCCATGGAACGTACTTAAAACCGAGCCGTTTACGAGCGCGAGATTGACCAGGCTCCGAGGAACGTTCGTTCGATCATGCGCGAGATCAATTAATTACAGAGACAAGCGGAGACACCTTCCATTAATTCGTTTCTCGTAACAATAAAGAATTCCCGTATCGATGAGCGTCTGTGTCTTTAACGACGATCGCCGGACCTGTTCCACGCAGACGGAAAAAATAGAGCTACCTTGGAATAAATTTAACGGGCGGCGGTGGCGGTGTTCGGGTACCGTGGATCGATCGTTACCGACTTTTCTTACGGCGGGAGAAGTTCCGTGAACGCGTTCGTTTCTCGGTTTATTACGGTTAAAGCCAAGGATAAAGACAAGGAAAGAACGGTGTACTCGCTGAAAGTCCGAGACTCGCTCGACCGAGCCAAGGAGAGACAAGAAAAATGCGAATCAGGTTTCTCGCGCCCTCATTAATCTCAGAAATTCCCTGTCACCTTGGACGCGCCGGTTCCACGGGCATACGCGAATCATTCGGCGCGCAATTCGCGATGTATTCCTATCGAAGGAATTCCCCGAAAAAAAAAAAAAAATCGGGCCATCTCGAGTACACAGTGCGAGGTTACAGGACACGACACGGTGCGTTGTCGGACACCAGGGCGGACAAGAGTTACGCGGCCCTTGGATCCGACAGGTGAACGAAGGTGGTTTTTGGTTTATTATAATGCAACCGATCGTACCGACTAAAACGTGATTCGCGGCGCGGCCGAGTCCTGTCAGGAACCAGGACCGATCGGGTCCGGCTGACAAAAACGCGAGCCGGATTCCCCGTGGTCCCATTAATCTTCCAAGTTCTCGCAATTCCACGAAGACGAAGCGTGCGAAGAGTCGCGAGACCGTACTGTCTTGTCGTCGTCGTCCTCCTCCTCGTCCTGTATTTTCCTTCGTTCGTTCGTCCGTCCGTCCGTCCGTCCGCGAGGACTGAAATTCCGCTCGCGTTCACGTCTCGGTCCCGTCCTCGGCCGGGCTAATGCGAAATATCGATTACAAACGCGTCCTCGTTACACGCTTGGCCCGTTACACGATATCTACATAGTCGGGTACGCGCACGAACACGCGGCGACCTGCGAAAAGATATGAACGCGCGACGGCTCGCCGACCGTAATAAATTCGTCTCGCTATATTGGGTGCCAAGTCGCCGGCTGAGACGATCGAGAAGCGGAGGGAAACCGTACGGCGGAGGAGATTTTTCAGTGGAACGGAAGGGTGCCAGGGTACTGCAGAGGTAAGGGAGAAAAGGCCAGGTTATTCAGAGACGCGATTATTAATCGGTACGATCGATTAAATCGCAATGGGATACGGCCGATTGCGTGCGCAGGATCAATAATATCGCGGACGGACTTACAAGGCGCAAGGGGATCTTTTAATGCGAGGATAGGTGTATCGATTATTGCGATCTCGTTTATCCGGCTGTTCTTTTACCGGCCGCTACATATGCCAACCGATCGCCACGGCCTTCCACGATCGCGGATTGCCAGAGACGTTCCCGGCCGACGCAATTACTCCGGACCCTTGGAAATCCAACTGTGCATCGATTATTTGGAATCGCCTTTCGTTCCTTTTACGGTTAGACATTTCGATCGATCCACCGACAACGGGGACAATTAATACGTAGGTACTTAGATCGAGAGAAAACGACACTCGGCGGGATTCGCTGGGTAAACGAATCGCTGTAACAATTTTACAAACGGCATTGTTCGTAAATCCTGTCGAATACCAAAATCCGTGTCTACGAGCGATATTAGAAAATCTTCGCAACCGTATGTATCCTTATCCTTGGTAATCGACGAGAAATGAGGGATGGGGGAGGTGGAGGGATGGAGAAACGGAGAAAGGATAGGATAGGAAAAGGGTGGCACATGGGTAGCGGGTAGCGGGTGTCGCTCGACCGGTTCGTAGATCGTATTCTATTGAGACAAACCACGCGAAGCGACGACGGCCGATCGGAAAAGGGAGGAAAGAACCGAGGAAGGAAGAGAGGGTAGCGAGAGAAGGACTATAGAAGGCACGCCACGAACACCAGACAGCTATCTTAATCGACGACCTTTCTCTTAACCCGCGCCGATGGTTGCGCGGCACGCTCGGCCGACAGTTGCTTTTCCACGAGTCGTTTCTCGACGAAGGCCCGTCGCTTCTCGAACGAGGGAGAATAAGCAACGCGGTGGGAGGAGGAAGAATAAGAGACAGAACGGAGGAACGCGGAATCCGAGGCCGGGAATCGGGCATCGGGGCAACCGGTCGAGACGATGGGAGGAACGGGGAACCAACCAGCTACGCGTGGGCGGTTGCCGAATAATAATAAACTGGTCTTTCGAGCCGCGAGCATCTCGCTCCTCTTTGTCTCCGAGTATTTATATTCTTCGCTTTTACCTCCGAGTGGCGATGGCGGTTGCGGCTGCGGTTGCGGCGGCAACGGACTTGGGACCGTGCTTTCAAGACTGTCGTAAAAGTCTGAATTATTCGAAAAGCTTTCGTCGATAATTTCACGGGGCGGGAACGTTTATCCGAGACTTCCCTCCTCCAATTCTCGGTTCCGTCGTGGATACGGAATTGAAACGTTAGCATCGTTTAACGACCCGGTCGAGAAAATTCCCGTGAACGTCAGGCGATCGTATTGGCCGAATCGTCGGCTGCTCGTTAATTGCCGTTCGAGCGACGAGAAGCTACGAAAACGCTCGAGTAACGACGAGCCTTGCGCGGGTACGAGTACAGGATAAAGGAGCTGGTTTCTGCTCGGCGAGACTGCTGGGATAAACCTTTCGCACCTTGACCAAGGTCGCGGTGCAATTCCATGACGCGGGGGCTCCAATTATCGCGGCCCCGTATGCCAGTTTTGACTCGGTTAATACGCATAAAAACGTCCTACGTGTGTACGTAGTGTCGTGCAACGATCCGCGCGTTTAAACTGCAGATTTAACTGTCGACATCCGCCCACGGCTACGTATATACTGGCCGATTGTAAAGGCAGATTACTAACGAGCTCTTCTGCACCCTAGTATCCTTCGTGCATGGTTATGCGAGCAGGTAGGGAGCGATAAAGAGAGAAACAAGAGGATACTGTGAGTAGCGAGCAAGTGCCACTCGCAATAATGTAACATTTCTAGCGACATCGTGGATAGAGCTAATGGTTGCCGCGCTGTCGATCGAAGGAGGAATAGTTGAGAGGGTCGCGTCGCGTCGCGTCGATTAGAGGAACAGTAATTTCAACCGCTCATTCGATACCTGCAAATAGCCTTCTGAATAGGAACAGATACGATGCAGTAGACTTGAAACTTAAATGGAACGAATATCTATACCTGCATATGTATATGTATAGGTACTCCTCCCGCCCGATGCATAAGTTCGTTCGACGCCCGTTTCATTAACGATTCCTGTAACTGTAGACGACCCATACCACGCTGAAATCTCAACAGATTCTTGCGGAGAAATAATGAAAACGACGATCGTGGTGTTTGTAGCCTCGGGAAGTCGATTGGCGTCTTTTCTCGCGCGGCGAGGTTCGTACCTGAATTTCTGTGAACGAGCCCTACCGGTGACAACGAGACAAACGGCCGCTATTAGCCAGATGCCGAATTTGCGAAAAATAAACCCCGCGATCCCGCTGTCTCCCCACGTAGGAGGGGAGGAACGCGCGGAGGGAGGAGAGGCGACAACGAATGGCTGGACATACGTAGCGGTGATAGCTTGACAAATATATATTAAACTATTTTAATGAGAAGTGGCCGCCATATCTCATCGCAATTACCGGACACCGACCCGCCGGGGGCCCCGGTTCGACTCGCCTCTCGGCTTGCGGCTCCATGGCAAAAACACGCACCCCAAGAGCAAAGGTTAAGAGAAGGTCCCACACAGCTTCTTCTTCTTCTTCTTCTTCCGCGAGAAGATCGTGTCGCGTCTCTCGATCGGCTGGGTACGATCCGTCGAATACACGCTCCTTTTGGATCCTCCGGAAACGAACCGGCCCGACGCGACGGCGACGAGTCGATCGGTGGTGAAACGCAACAGACTCGCGAGTCGCGTGTGACTTTACGATGATCGTCTTGTCGATGCCCGCGGTCCTCGCGCGATCATTGACAACGCGTACGAGCCCAGTGATATCCGTGACGTCCCCGATGTTCCTTGTCCAACTCTATAGAAAATCAACGTCGATGAACCCGTTGCGGTTCTTCGCGTGGCAGAATCGAAGAAGAGACGACCGGAGGGAGAGGAAAGTAGAGACTCGGCGAATGAAGAAAACGAGCAGAGGAGAGTATCGAAGAAGAAGTACCGAGGCGAGAGAGAAAGAGAGAAAGACGAGTCGTCTCCGGCAACCGACTGTTCGGGCAACAGTGAGTGACAGCTCTATAGAGTTCGTCGGGTTGGTAGCATTGTGCGGACTTCCCTCCTCCTCTAGGTTCCCTTAGCGGTCACTTTTGCCGCGGTAAGCTCTTGCGAGCTCGTATGTAAAGCGTCGTACCGGGCTCGGTACCGCTCACGACATTTAGTACCGTACGTCGTGTATACCGGCTGTAACTGCGCCGGGAGACGAGCTCCGGTACCCTGGGACACCGAGAGCTCGATTATCTTCTTGTCGCGGACATTTAGACCGATCCCGGTACCTCCCCAGCGCCCACTTGCCAGCCACTCAATTTACGTGAAACCTCGTTCCGTCTCGCCTCACAGTTTCGATCTTAATTTCCTTTTTTTTTAGTAACCGTTCTTCTAACCCGGGCGATGCAATTACTACGCGATTCTGAGCGCTCTATTATCGAGACTCGGGTCAGTTGAACCGCGGCTACAAGCACATAAAACCGTGAATTCCTCGGCATACACGCAACGCTCGGGGAATGGGTTATTGTGCGCGTGGAAAAAATTCCAACTTCAATTAGTCCGCGGAACCGTGAGTCTCTATTTGGAGATACAGAACGGAGTTTACCACACCGCTTATTCCTCTTATTCCGCTTCTTCTTCTTCTTCTTCCCCTGCTCTTACTCGTCGGTCTTGTTTTTCCCTCGCGCTTCCTTTCCTTCCTGTTTCTTTCGCCGTTCGCGATTTTTCACCGTCTATTTGCAGCCTACGTGCGCAGGTACAGCCATGCATACGCGGATTCGACGGGAGTGAGAGACGAAGACGGTGGGGGAGCGGTACGAAGAGGGAGGCGGCAACACACGCGCATATTTATTTATGCAAACGGAATACGCATCCAGCTAATTGTGCGGTCGCACACCCGCGGTGACTCACGTGACGGCTACCCGGGCATCGTTCCTGCATGTCAATTCGCGTGACAAAGGATCGTGGCGCGGACCAGGCTTCCACCCACGAAACTTCCGGTTCGTCCTCTCCCATTCTCTCGTTCCCTCGCTCTCCCACTCCCTTTCCCTTTCTTAGATAACCGGGCAGCTCGCGTGCGCTTGGTCCACGCGTCGCATGGTCGCGCAATTAGGCGGCCTTATGTGCAAATGACAAGAATTTTAAACGCGACTACGCCGGATTATATCTGCGTACGTAACGAGCGTGCGCGAGTGGTTTCCTGGAATCGTTTCGATGCGTACCTATTTTTCACCGTGAATCGCCCGCGCCCAAGCTTCGGCTATCGTTTACCGTCGACGAGCAAAACAAAGATAGATCGATAGAGAACGAACGTCCTGTCGTGTCGCGATCAGCGGCCGCTCCACACGGGGACAGGAAACGCTTCCCGGCTCGAGACCGAGAAGAACGCAACGCGGATAGGACGGCGGAGTGAAAGGATCGCGAGGAATACTCGTGGCACCGGTGGACGACTGTCAGTCCATCAGAGAGTCGGCGAGCCGGGAATACCGAGGATGGCTTCCGAGCTTACTCGACGAACAGCTCTATCTGTCGAGCTCGAGCGAGCAAAAACCAGCGGCCCGCGTGGTCGCACGCACGACCAACGGAAAGCACCCGGGACGACGGGGGGTTAGGACCCGGGCAACGGAGAAAAATCCTCTCGGATACCTACTCCGCTCTCCCGCGTCCAGAAGGGTGGTGGTAGTTTTATCGCGAAATGATTTCGCGAAAGGGACCACGTGGCGGTTGGAATTTCGCCGACGTTTGTTAATAAACGCACGGTGTACGATCCGCGTTAATTAGTCGAAAGAGGAAGCGAACGGGGTTTTAGCGGGTCGCTAATGAGGCGTTCGCGTCGGAAGCGAAATAAATCGCGCGATACCTTTGACAGGCATGCCGGTTTTGAAGGGACGCAAGACGCGCTGCTGTTAAGGGCAATCGCGCTCCAGTTCGCCACGGTTTTATGGATCGCTCCGGAGGATTATACGACCGCTCAGGAGGAAGATACTACTGCCTTTGGTGGATGATTTAGTAACCCAACGATGTGAAGGATAATCGTATGAAATATCGTTATATCGTAGCGTGGCAACGATCGCGGCGCAGTGTGTACACACACGGCGAATACCTGGTTCGCGCGCGCGGCATCGTTGACCTCGGGGAATGCGAGGCCTTTCGGTAAGCTTAATGCAAGGGAATTTCATACAATATTAACGAATATTTTTTCCGTATGATGGAAATACTGAAAGGCGGGGCTATTAACTCGTTGAATCGCTTGCATTAATCAAACCGGGGCGAGTGCATCGCGATTTCGCGGTATCGTGCGCCGACTTTGCCCCCGTGTCGATCGTTGACCGCGACCGATTTCTAACTACGAAACCGCGAAGAACGTAGAAACGGAACAGAGCTCATTCAGTACGTACATGTACCGAGCAACGCGACGAAACTTCCAGGCGAGCTACACCGAACTGCAGCACACGATCCGGAACGCTGGAAACCGGTCTAGCAATTACGGGCGAGATCGATTATAACCTCGTAATGGGGTCTTCTTAAGCGCTGAAGAGCCATGCATCTATATGTAGTATAGATTTTATACGAACGGAGCTTCATACCTATCTTCCGAGAATAATTGCCTCGTACACGCGATCTTTTATCGGGATAGCTAAAATTACCATGGCTTGCGCGAAACCTCCCCTTTGTTTTTTTTTTTTTCGATTTCCACCATTTTCTCCGGTCGCGAATCTACGTCGTCCTCGAAAAGTCATCTCTATTATTCCCTCGATTTCTTGTATTGCGTTCGACCACTCGCTAGTTCGTTCCGATACGCGAAAATCCGCGAGAAAGAAATGAAAAACGCAAAAAATGCATCGAGAGGTCGCCGCGAGAAGGAACGCACGCGCAATTACAGCCACGGGTTCGAGCGCGTCCCATCGGAAAGAATGGTCAATTGCGGGGCCATCTATCGCTTGTACGGCCGGCGCCGAGCTGTATCGTCATCGCGGGCCCGGCGCGGCGAATAAAACCCGACATACCAGATGCGGTACGCCGAGTCATCCGCGATTTACGGCGATAACTTTAGCAGCCCGACAATTTGTACCTGTAACGGGCGAGTTGTCTCGCGGCTTTGATCGCAGTCGCAACGGCACGCCGCTGTCGCGCGACTAACCGCGCGCAGAAATCGGCAGCGATGGAGGTTTCAAGAAAGTTGAAAGAAAATGAAGGTGTCGAGAGGGGCCCGTGGTGAACGAGCAATCGAGAGAAACGAGCAAAAGGAGCAACGGCAACCTTTACGCTGTTCCTTCACCTCTCTCGCAGTAGCCAACGAGTACACCGCCTACCGAAACCCGCTACCATTGGTCGTCGGAAGAGGCGGAAACATACCGAATGGTTTCTAAAAAGCCTCGACTAATGGGAAAACAGAACATAAAAAGTTGGACCGATGTGTTTTGCTGCGTGCAAATCGGAAAGAAGAATCTCATTGGAAATTCGATAGAATCCCTTCGCGTTTATGGAGCGCCTTTGTGGTAAAACGTTTTTGAAAACACGAGCTGTTATTCACAGAGTTCTCTCTGCAAAGGGCGCGGAGGCATTTGGTTCGAGAGCGCTCTGGTATTCAGAGATCCTTACACGCCGCGCTGTTCTCTTTCTCTCTCTATCTATCTATCTATCTCTCTTGTGCCCCTCTCTGTTCCTCCCTCTCGGTCTTTTCGAAGGAAACCCACGGTGGATTGTATTCCGTATACACCCCGATTGAAATCGATATTCCCCGCAAGGTCGGAGCGCAACAAAACCAGCGGAACAATGCACCGCGTGGTATACATTCGCCGGGCAGCGGAATAACAGGTAAAACTGCTCGCGATTTAATACAGCTACGGTGAACCTGCCGCAACCGGGCAATACGTTCCTCCCATCTCCGGTCTTTGCTTTGCTTTTTCTTTCTTTTGTTTCCGTCCTAGACTGCCAGCGAAAGATTCGACAAAATTCGCGTCGAATCGACGGACGGGGCGTTCTCGTAACGTTCGGGATGCAAACATTTTTACAATGCTCCGAGAAGAAGGATAAAGAGTAAGAGTACGCGACCCAAGCCAACAAAGGAACGATTCGCGACTACTCGGAATTATACGATAACCGACGAGAGATAAGAGGCGCGAGAATGCAATTTAGAAATGCAAATCTAAATTGGAAAATTATGCAGATGCGTCGAGAACTGGACACGAGGAGCCCGTGAAACTGCCACGGCATAAAGTAAACGAATAAGTATTAATCTGTCGATAGAAAGTGAAACTATCGTCGCGCACGATCATGAGTTATTGGATTAGCCAAGAAAATTGTGAACAGCGTGTTTGTAACAAGATACCTGCCTACATTTAACCGTATCACGCGTCGAGTTTAATAATTCAACGAACTGAAAGGTTGCCTCGATAACATCGTTCGCGAATCGTAAACTGGTTGTCTTCGCGATAGTGGACGCCAGCGAGAGATTAAACGGTAGTTAATGCGCAGGATTAACGAATCAACAATTCCGAGCAACAGCAAACCTACTTCTTTATCGCCTGCCCCTTTCCATGATTCGGAATTAGTAACAAATTCCTTGCTTGATTTGAAAAAGAAATCCTGTACACGTTTTTCTTTTCTTTTTTTTTTTTTGTTTATAGAGACTTTAACCTTTATCTTGTCCCTTGTGTTACTCGTCGAGACGCTAGGACCAAGCGAGCCGCAGATGCAATGCCTCTTCAAGGTGGCAACAGTGTTGGCGGGAAAGTTATTCGACCGGCCGCCCGTAAATCATTCTTCGTGGACTCCTGCTTTATTATCTACTGTCTCTCTTCCTTACGGCTGGAGCCTCCGTTGCTTCCTTTTTCTTTTTCTTCGCTCTTCTCGATGGAAGCTCGCCTCTCTTCGTTTTCGTTTCTCTCGGTAGGCACGTATCTGCACCGAATCGGGCAACTGCGTCCGAGTAGTTGTTCGCGAAGGAAAAGTCGCGAAACAGTTACTGCCGCGTTCTGTGTTGTTGCCACTCTCGAACGTTACAGAGCCCTAATTGCGCCGAGTTTCGCAGAATTTGGCTCGCCTACGATTCTCATCGTAATCGCCGTCTGAGAATTTTAGACGCGATTGGTAGCGACGAGTACGACGAGCCGTGTAACCGAGTAATTTATCATCGATCGCAATCGGATCCCGCGATTCCAAGTTCCCGGGTGAACACGATCGGTACGATTTCTCCGGTGAACGTTCGGATCACGGCTAGATGGCCGGTGCGATACCTCGAACGCGAGAAGAAACTTTAAACTGTCATTAAAGCAGCTCTGGCTGGGTTAAAGGGTTCATTACCGTCCCTGGCTCGCGTCTTTCGAGTTCTTCTGCTTCCAGTTCCCGACGATTGGCACACTACACGACTACTATCCCGCAAATTACGTGCCGAGCTGGTAAATTTACGAGTCTTCCTTCTATATATATCTCTATCTCCCTCTCTATTCCGATTGCTCGTCACGTTACTCCCGCGTTTGATCGATTGCGGCACCAATTACAGATCCATCGATCGATCGTTATCTATTAGTTACGCAGTACTTCCGATACCGTGCTGCCACGGAAATAAAAAAGGTCTGCCTTACGTTTCGTCCGACGATCAAGAGCAACTTTTCACCTGGACGAAATACGAGTTTTATGTATTACGCGTGTATACATATACACGTGTGAGTAGAATTGTCCGTCTTGTGGTCAGCCGCGTAGTGTGGACGTAGCGGTAGAGCGGAAGTCACGGACCGAGTTAAGTGTATTTAGAACTCCTGTCGTCGTACCTCCTCTGAAAATGCGCGGTGTCGCGTTGGTCGTGTTGCGACCTACCAAAAAATATGTTCGGGTATTTTCGTGAGCGACGCAACGAAAAACGTTGCAACTTGTAATCCATCGAGGATGAGAGGTGGCGATACGTCGTCGCATAAATAACAAGTGCTGGAAGCACGGAGGCGTCCATCACCGCCTCCACGTTCGTCGTTATAACGTCGCTGGATCCTATCCTCTCGTGGGGAGGTGGAGCAAACGGGCCACTCGCAAATTAGTCACCGGGTCCGCTATTACGAATGGACCACCTTCCTGGCGATCCTCGGGTATCCCGTTTCAGCTGAACGCTGAACGAAATTAAACAAATCGCCCCGTGCCGAGGATTCGGACCCTAGAACGGCGCGGCGCGGAGCGGCGCTGCGCGGCGCCTCGTTTTCGGCCGGCCTCCGCACTCGTGAATCTCTGGTTGTTAATCGATACCCACGGGTTCGCTGACGTCCCTGTTTATTCAACTCGTCGCGACACCCTGCAATTACTTAACGGCGCGCAATTAATTTGAAAATCTCGACCCTTTCAGGTACAGGCGACCGACCCGGATTGCGGCGTGAACGCGATGGTGAATTACACGCTGGCCGCTGGAAGAGTTGAAAGCGAGCAGCTGATGGTGCGCAGCGACACCGGGGATATCTGCGTGAGAACACCTCTGGACAGAGAAACCTCTCCCTATCTCGAGGTCCCAGTCATCGCCACCGATAGAGGTAAGAACCCGAAGAAGGCCGCGCTTAATTATTTCCCATCCGACAGCTATTTCGCGTCGAGTCCCTTGAACTCGAAACGAGGTACATAATATCTCGTAACTTTCGCCCGATACGTCGATCGATTAGCGTCGCCGCGACGTACCGTAACGAATCTTCCGTGACCAAAATAGGAGCCCATAAAGTACCGACCGCGCGAACAATGCTTTTCCTCGGTCTTATCTCTCGCTAACGTAGAGGTGAGAGACGCAGAAACGAGAACGAAGAAGCAGCAGCCACACGGCGCGGGGCGGCGACACACGGCGGAAACGTGGCACCAGGAAGAAAAAGAGCTAGCTACGGGAGCCGCGTGCTGGTGGAACGAAGGACGAGCTAGCCTATCGCCGTGCCAAGATCTAGTAGCCCTGTAATGGGGTGTATGATTTATGTCGTCGGTGCACGGTGTGTGCCCATTTTCAACAGCCTCCGTCCACGCTAGTCCAACGACGTGAGAAGAGGACAATGACTGAAGTCCATTGATCCACCGGAAGGTTGGCGTTAGGTTTCCAACAGATATAGTAGTAGCTTCTTCGTCGATACGATCGAACGACGTTTAAATGAACCGAGAACAGTGGAAAAAACTTGTACAGATAGAGTAGATAATGGTGGCTGGTTGGATTAATAAGAAAATTAGAGCGGAGGGAAGACCGAGTCGCGATAGAAGAAGCAGGAACTCGAGGAAGAGAGGACGAAGGAGCAGAGGCGAGTGGAAGCTCTATTGTTGGCTGGATGCCGTTTTGCAAACAGCAGAACTCTGGTCCATAATTGTCGCTCGTTATCGATACGATTGTTCGAACGGTGTGCTACCAGGCTCGCCGACAGCATCGGGACAATAGTACCGCTCGGCGAATATGACGGGAGCGTACCGCAGCGCAGCACAACGGTCGGACCAACCGCGAGGCATCAACGGATCGACCAGCGCACCACGCGAGCCAGCTTGGCGTGATTTATACCACCTGCTGACGACTTTAGACGACGCCAGCACCGAGCTAGCTCGAACGAACGCGTCTCGGCTCCAATGGCTCTCGAGATACGCGATTACGAGGCATAATATCAACGCCACGCCGCCGTGATAACTATCCCTCCCGGGACGCGTCGATGTCGCGCAAAAAGTTACTTCGGTTATATCGGTTCGGTGCACGAATGGGCTTGCGACACTCGCACCCCCGAGACTCGAGCCATCGACGATTTACACGAGCGAACGTAACGTTTACCCATCCGGAAGACGAGATGCCAAGGCCATCTTTCATTTTCGCTGCTAGAAACCCCGACACTTAGCTGGAAAACGCATTCGACGATAAACATCTGCTGGGAAGAGCAACGGGGGTAACCCGAACGCGCCGCTGTATCGCCTTAATGGTGCTGGATAACGGCGAACTTATACCTATAATTATTACCTAGGACCGGCCCTGCTGTTACGTCGCGATTTCTTAATCAAATACTTTGGAATGTCGCGAACTCACACGCCGAATTAACTTTATGTGAGAATGATTAAACCTGTGGCTAATTAAATTTAATAATGAACTGTACATATGTATACCGAGTGTCCGGAGATCTGTACGCGATAGACTTTCTCCAGCCATTTTTTTCAGTCTTAAGAGTAAGCGAACCGATCGCTGTTACAGATTGAACACCGGCCGTCCTCTCAGGGATTCTTTGTTAACCCGTAGGATGATAAATTTCAATCGATTGCTCTTCACCAGAATCTGTAACACGAGCATAGTTATGTGGAAACGGATATAAAATCGATCGTGCAAGTTCACTTCACCGAAACGTTTCTCTTCTTCGAGAAGATAAGGAGCAAGGTTGCTGAAGACGAGAGACGCGCTCGTCCTCCGCTGAACAATGCGAGGATGATACGGATAAAATCTCGAAATTTCGGTTCCAACTGTCGCTTGTGATCCTGACGAAACAGAGATCTGGACCGATGTTATCTTCTTTCTGGAAATTGCGCATTACGTGGTGTACATGCGAAACGAGACGCGCATCTTGATGCACGTCCTACGATCAACGTACCTACAGAAATGCAAAGAAAGGCGCGGCCGGAGTTGCAGCAACTTCCTGAAAGCCGGGACGACACCGCCGCGTCGGTGACTGCATCGACACTGGCGTCATAAATCTTTCGGATTTAACTCCCACCGGCGATCATTGTCCCCGTAGCTTTTTTTGCCTTTGCGGCTCTTTTCGAAGAACACACGTGCTTGCGCGACCTCGAGCTCGTCGACGAATAACAGCTCGAGAGACCGGGAGTTTATCGAGATCGATCGGTCAAGAATAAACGTTAGGTAACTCGTTGTTTCGGATTACGAAATACGTCACGTTATTTGTTTATCTACGTCGATTTGAGCACCTCTGCAATCATTGGCCACATAATGTGCCATTACCTTAGTCCGGGTAGCGGCATCCTACTGCGACACGTTCGTTTCGAGCGGGAGAATCGGTAAGAGGCAGGTACAAAGAGCGAGAGACCCGAAAAGAAAAGGAATCTTTCGATAGAGAAATTAGGGGTGCATTTCTTAAAGGGAATTAGCGTGCTCGAGTATAGGTAGGGTCCCGAAGATCGGCATTTCGATACCTCGAAGTCGTGCAGAAGATGTCCGGTGGACACTGCGGGAAGATGGTCGAAAGGTTCGTCGTTCTTTTCGGTCCTCTCGGTGGAAGGAATGGAGTACTTAGAAGAACGGATCGGAACGGAAAGGAACGGTGTGGCGCGGCACGTCGAAGAGAGGTGGCACACGGGGAAAGGGAAGGCTGGCCCTTGACGCATGACTCCAATGACACTCGTACTTATAAATCTCGTCGCGCTCCGAGGTCCGCGTGGCCGTGTCCATATATTACTATGAGTTACGGGTGTAAACCGTTTAAACATCGGATTACCCGTTTTACATACTGTCTTTAATATTAACACTTGCGCCGGAGTTCGCCTAAATCAGCCCGGGCAACCAGGAGCGCCGGCCGCGTTATCGCGCTCGTTCGCAGGGCCGTTTCGGCGTCGATTAATTAATCCTCGGTCACCGTCCGACGCTTCGACGAAAGGAAGAGGAATCGTAGAACACGATTAGGCCCCGCCGAATAACGTGATTTACGGATAGCGATCGAGGGAGCGTTATTACTTTCCGTCAGACCGTATATCATTCGGACGCGGAGGGAGGCGATACTTCAACGCGCAAACGAATTATCAGCTCGTGATTTTTTTCCATTCTTTTTGATCCCGTTCGACGAACAACAGAGCGACTGTGCTCGCTATATGCTCCAGGAGTGTGATTGCACGAAAAGTGGAACGTCTGGAAAAGAAAGAAGAACTATGGGATCGGCTAGTGTGTTTATTTAAGTAGAGGATGGTACGCGAAGGAACAAATACAATTACGAACCTAGAACGAACTGTTAATATTGGCACCTTGGCACAGGATATTTGCGTGCTAGATCCTCGAATTAATGTGTGCGAGAAATCGAAATCAAGGGACTTTAAGCGAAAAGAGAAAAACGGAAGGAATGAACTTTAATGTGGGCGAAAGAAGAAGAACAGAGAGGGGTAGAAAGGGAGAGAGAACGACGTTGAATGGTGGTAAGAGGTTGATTGGCTCCGAAAAAAGGCAACGGTACGAGACGCTGGAGATTTATGTCGACCAGCTTCGAGAGACCCCGTAGATTCGTTCTCTACGCCGGTTAATTCACCGACACTATTTGGTTCGATAAGAGGATTTCGCTCGAGAATGAAATAAACATAATCGCACTGCTGTGTCGCCGCGCCGGTTTGCACTTCTGGTCTCCGCACGAAACGCGTGTCAAGTTCTATACATATACATATACACGCACACCCACGAGCAAAGTCGGCTTCTACTAGGGGAAAAAGTAACATAGAGAAAGGGCATCCTACCATTTGGTATTTGGAATTACTGAAATGTGTGCCAAATTAGCATTCGATTTAACACTTATTTCACTACCTGGTGACTGTACATGTATATATGTATCGTCTTGTCGTTTATAAAACCTAATCTATCGATTGTTTTGTTGCAGGAGGATTGAGTACCGTGGCTATCGTGAGGGTGCAAGTAACAGATGTCAACGACAATCGTCCAGTCTTCGAACCTCAAAAGTATAACGTCACCCTGAAGAGCGACAGCCCGGTACAAGGGCCGATTTTGAGGCTGGTGGCCACAGATTTGGACGCAGGTCTCTTCGGCCAAGTTGCCTATCGAATCACGAACGGCAACGAAGCCGGAGTGTTTCACATCGATCGAAACACCGGCGAGCTACAAGTAGCGAGGCCCAGCTTGCTGTCTCGCTCGTCTTTGCATCAGTTGAACGTGACGGCAACGGACGCGGCTGGTCTCAAGAGCATCGTCGACGTCGAAGTTCGGATCACCGTTTCCTCCCCTGGTCACAGAATCGCTAGTTGCGAAAAACCGCGATACACTCTCACGGTTAAAGAAACTACACCCCAGAACAGTCTCGTGGGTGGAGTAAAGGAAGGGACAGCGTCATCTTTGTCACCAGGTACGTGTTTAAAAGTTTTCTTGCTCGTAGACCAGTGTTTCATGACCGACGAAATTTCTCCGTCTCCGAAGAATGTTTGCGTTTTTTCGTCGCCGTTGTTACGTCAACTTCTGGCCGGAAATTGCGCGAATATTCCCGCGCATATATGTACATACATGTATGTATACCAGGCTCGGTATCGATGGGGTTCGAAAGCAAGGTAAATAGGGGTACGGTCGCCGGTCGGCAACCGGCGAATGCATCGAAAACGTATTCCACGCGCGCGGTTACCGCGTTAGCATAGTCGCGTCACGAGAAAACGGCGGCAACCGCGCGACGTAGCAAACGGCCACGTGTTGGTGTACGTGCTAGTACGTCGAGCGATCCTACGAACAGAATGTGCGCTCGCGCGCAATCGTACGAGGAGAGGCAGCCAGGCTTCGGACCGAGCATCCTGTATCCCTCTTTCTTCTGTCCAAGGGGGAACCGGCGGCATGTAAATCATACGAGGGAGTCTATTGTGCGCGATGCCTCCGAGGAACGCGGTATCCGTTTCGACGGGCAGCTAGCCTCGAACATTTCGCGAAACTTGCCGAGTCGCGAGCGTGCATATCGAGGCTCATCCCTTGTCGCTTCGGGACCATGATTATCGTTACGCGAACGAGCCAAGGGGGGGAGGTCGTGGTCAAGGGTAAAAACAGGTGGGCAACACGTGGGGTCAAAGAAACAGAATTCAAGAAGTAGCGAAAGAGACGATCGGGGTAGATGGAGAAAAAGGAGAAGGTAGAAGAAGACGGTGAAGGAAACGAATAGGTGGAGAGGATACGAAGGAGGGTAAGGTCGCGAACGGGTGGGTGGGTTGGCGCGGTCTTGGCCGCGGTCGCGGTCCAACTCGCGCGGAGGGTTGGGAGCGGGAGGAGAACGGCAAAGGCGGGAGAGGTACGTATCCGTGTTTCCACACTGGTGGTACATCCGATGCAAGATACGGCGCGTCACGACTTGCGCTCACCGCGCCATATACCCGATGCACCGTGTAAAGTGTCTCGTGGCGTATCGACCGGCACGGTTCGGTACGTTATAGGCTCGAGAATGGTCGATAGTTTACACGGTGGTGCCTTACCGGTGGTCGTATTGTTCGACCGCCATGGTCCGCATATACAGCCTGTTGCATATCAATGCGCGAACCTCGAGTGTGTTCCAGGTACGTCGAGCGACGCGGTGCCTCTCTCTTTCGCTCTTGTTTCTTCTTTCTCCGTTACTCTTCGAGACGGACGGATCTCTTTTTTTCCCGAAGTCTCCGTCCTTCTCTTTGCCTTCGCGGTTTTTTATGCGCGATCGCGAGAAAAAGCGATCGAGCGAAGAGGGCCAGGGAAACGTAGGCTATTCGAGGTTAAAAAGTATCCTGACCACTTTCGACGCAAGGACCTCCGATTCGGCGTTGGTTGTCGCGAAATGTCTTCCTCGTTCGAGCGTCTTTCACAGATTATGCCGCATTACCGCCACACCGATGACGTTCTCGAATTCCTCGCGGCGCGGCGCGATCGCGATCTCAGATAAATCGTAATTACCGCGGCGCGGCGCGGCGGCGACGTGGGTGAACTCGGGAATCGCGCGCGCAACGACGTTAACGCGAGCCTCGGCCTTCCGCCCTTTTTTCCACCGGCGAATTTAACGACGCGCTTGTGAAAGGATACGAGCAAGAAGTCGGTTTGCAGCCTTGAGTGCGGCTTGATGCTGGGTAATGGCAGTTTCGAAACAGTCTCGGGTTTCGCGCTTAAACACGCTCTTCCTCTATAGATTCGATCGGCCGAATGATTTCGGACCGCGGCTGGCTCCCAATCGGCCACGCGTCCGCGCGAGGAACCTGTTCGCACGGAAGATCGAGGCCTGGCACTCGGGCCCACAATATTTGACACACAGCAGCCAATCAGATTATCAGATTAAAGTCAGACGAGGCCGACGGGGCTCGATCGTTGGCACAGGTGCAAAGTGTTTCGCTTTGTAAACGAATGCAAGCCATCGACTATTCCTGTAGCAGGTCGTCGATGCTATTTTATGTGACCTGTTGTGTTTAGACATTCATTTCTCTATGCTAGAAGCATATACGTTCCGGGTAAAAATATCGCGCGTTTAAACGTCGCGTGGATATCTACCCGTATCGTTCGATGATATTTCGCCTCGCAAACTTCCCTCGGTTTTCATTAATTTCGTATTTATTGCGAACCATCGAAACGCGTTATCAGATGGCCGAGGCGCGCCAGCGCCGGAAGACGGTACCGTCGCTTTACGAGCACCTGTTCCGATAAGGCCGAGGGACGCATCTCTCTGGAAATACGAAAAACACCGCGGTCGTTATACGAGCATTTGATCGTCGAAAAAGAGAAGGTC
Source organism: Dufourea novaeangliae (assembly GCF_001272555.1). Taxonomy (NCBI): domain Eukaryota; kingdom Metazoa; phylum Arthropoda; class Insecta; order Hymenoptera; family Halictidae; genus Dufourea; species Dufourea novaeangliae. Next base: position 400,915 of record NW_015374290.1, on the reverse strand, counting down.
GTTAAAAGCAACGTATATAGACGAACTCCTTATTCGGCAGGCACGGTTCGGACCTGTGGACGGACGGGACCAACGACTGCACGATCCTTCCATAAAACCCTGGCGACAAAGTGAGGAACGTGTTTCATTTTACGGCCGACTTTATGGTATATACCTGGCAGAGTGTATGTGTACGTGTGTGTAAGAGAGAGAGAGAGAGGCAAAGAGAATCATCGAGACTAGAGACGACCGGCTTTATCTTATCCGTGGAACGAGCGGCCGCTCCCAACTTTTCTGGGAGTTTCGATAGCGCCTGTACCAAATACCGTGCCGTTCGGTATTCGCTGCGATCGCACCGCGAACGCGCCCGATCGGGAATGGAAATAAGAAGAATTCGAGTGCCGTTGGGCTTCTCTCCCTTCATCGTCCCCAAATCTAGAAACAGAAGGGATTTTTCGAATGAATCGTAATTCGTCGCGATTTTCGATAGAATGTAATTGTAAAAATGTAATCCCGTTGATAAGATTCCTCGACCGGAAGTATTCGAATATGTATAATCGGAGAAACATTTCCAACGAAATCGAATTACCGATCGGATTGTTCCACGGTGTAATTTCGGATACTTCTCGATCGACAGTTTCGTGCTTTTCGTACCCTGGGATTCTTGTCCGGAGAATGCGCTTCGTGTGGCGAACGCCGGGCGGAAGATGGAGCGAGAGGGTTGAATTTTACGGGACAAGAGAGTAGGATGAGAAGAAGACTCGGGGAGAAAGGAGGAGGAAGAGGAGGAGGCGGTGGGCCGTCGTCGTCGTCGTCGTCGTCGTCGTCGTCGAGGTCGCATAAATCGTCGCGAGTCGGATTCCGGGCAGCCGAACGCAAGCAGCCATTGTCCAAGACTTTTTGCCTCTCTCTTTCTCGCTCACTCCGCCGCGAGAGCTGCTGCCGCTGCTACGGAGCTGCACTCTTTGCATACGCTTTAAATATCACCGCTCTGCTCTCTTTGAGGGCTCCCAGCACCACGTCTTTCCCTTTTCTGCGCTCCTTTTCGAAGGTACCCGGAGGAACGGTGGTGTGGCGGAGACGGCGGAGGTCCGAGGGAAGCCGAAACCGAGTGGTCTGTTCTCGATTTCTGCTCCCTTTGTGCCGGTTTGGTGCATCGATTCTCCGCGAACGTTGCCGCGAACGATGTGCACTTCAAATATCGAGCCACCGCGTACTTAAGCATACATATATCGGTAACCCTCCCGGTGTGACGCGAGGCGACGCTCTCCTCTTAAGAAAGTTGTTCCGAAGATAACAACCGACGTGTTTACTAACGATCCATTTCGGTTTCTCTAATTGGTCGACTCGAACGACGATGGCGATTCCTCTCGATGGCCTCGGTCTCCGAAAGAGGCTCCTCCATATTAACGTTATTCCGTGTTCCAGGATAATTCGTAGGCCGACTAAAAACCACTGTTGAACCAATGCCGTTTCACGGAGTTCGTCTCGTCCTCGGAAAAACAATTTCAAGTTTTCGAAAAGGACCGGCGCGGCCCGGAGTAATCTTATCCTGTCGACACGTCGTTAGTCTTTAACGAATTTAACGGCGATACTATATAAAGATCAAGGATTAGTGGCGTCGTTCGAAAGTGTCTATAAAGATACACGGAGATATAATTCGGGGAACGATCTGGCCGTTACGACCTCGGATAAAATTTGGTTCCCCGTCTGGGTAGGATCGTTCGCATTTCAACCGATTCCGCCGATGACCGAATTTAAAGTTGAAAATTTGTCGGGGCCGGGCCGCGACGGATCAAAGAGAATTATATATATATATAAGCATACCGTACAGGCATGCCATCGTTCGAAACCGGAATGACTGTAAAAGTAGAGTTCCCTTCTGCTCAAGGGTGAAGTATTTCGCGTCGTGAGCCGACCAATTCGCTGCTGCCTTTCTTTCCTTTGTGTTCCCTTGGTTGCTCCTTTTGTTTCTTTTCCACTCGGCGGATCTTTGGACCTTCCCTTCGTTCGGTCCGCTTCGGAGAGAAGATCCGTGCGGTCTCGTCCGCGCATCGTGCTTTCGCCGGACTTGCAAATTTCGCGCAGGCACCGTCTCTTCGGAGTCCGATGCTGTTGCTTCTGCTGTCTTTGCATCCTGAGGAGAGCGAGCGAGCGAGCCAACCTAAACCGCGCTGCGAGATCCGCGAGAAAGATAGCGAGAAGTCTCAGCCACGGCAGGACGAATGCTCGCATCGCAGTCTGATTTGCGTAATTCCGTTCGTGGAATTTCGTGTCCCCTGTCCGATCACTCCGCTCGCTTATTCGGAAAGAAAACGCATGCCTGGCGAGGTAAATAAGAAAACTTTGGTCTTGTCGGGTGACGGATCCACTTTGAATCGCATCTATTCCCCTTCTGAATATAATATTAATCCTAGACAATCGCCGTCGCAAAATAGATCCTAGATTTCTCGGGGCGTTGATTCGTTCCGACGAATCCTGAGAAAGTTCACCCAACTCCGGTCGCGCGTGAAATATTACGAGTTGGAGGAATCGGCCGGCACAGAAATCTCCACAGTCCATAAAGCAGCTTCGCGAAGAAGATTTAATAACTCGCACAGGTGTGGCGAGCTCATTGTTCGTTCCAGGCTTCTAAATCCCAGAAAATGTGGAGTCGGTTCGCATGAAGTGTACCTAATCTTTTTCAATCGTTGTGAAACGATCGATGGTTAAATAGTGTTGCGATATCCCCAATAGTTTCGATTCCACGCTCTAATTGAAACAAATTCATCCTATACCGTGTAGCCGTTTACCAGGGTGTTGCAATGTTGGCTACGTTCGACAGGAGACCGAAGCTATCCCGTTCACCGAGGCGATCCATCACGCGGACCGTGCGATATAAATCGTTTGGAATCGCGGCGCGCTACAGGCAGGAAAACCACGTCTCTTCCCCGTTCGAGGAGTCGCGTATGCGCGATTGTGGCCGGTCAGACACGGCAATCGCTTTCGATCGCCGTGAGCACGGGCCGATTGGGAAAAAAAAACGACGATGAATTCTATTTAAAGTGACGAAAAAAGTATAAATGACGATAGTTTCTAATAGACTAACTCTTCTAGTATTACTTTTATGTAGAAATTTGACTGATTTCATATAAAAAAAAAATTGGGGGCGGGCCAAGAGTGTGCGGTCGGTGTGCGTGCGAAACATACATACAGATGCACAGATAGGGCTGCGCTACGACTGCTACGAGGCGCGGACGAGAGCGCAACGGGAAGAGAACGAACGGCTTTCCCCTTCTTTCCGTACCAGGTCTACCTATGATGCGCCTTCCCGACTCCTATCTCGCGCCTCGTTATCGCCGTTTACCATCTCACAGTCTAGAGTCTAGAGAGCGGAGGGTCCTCTATGAGCTCTCCGTACATGCGCCGCGTGCTCGTCCATATATCTTTTTCTCGCTCTTTCTCCGATCCTTCGGCGATTCGATCCCCTTTCTATGCCTCGGAGCCCATTCCGCGCCGCCTCACCCGGAATTTCGAGGGAAGAGAATTACTATGGGGTAATCCTAGATGAGATTGTTGAACGATGAGGCCGATCCTGATGGAAAGGTGGGCAACGTAGGTGAGAAACGATGCGCGCGGCACCCGACGTCTCGATGCACGTATAACGAAACGTTATACATGGTTAACATACACATAATATCTACTTTCGATCAATTTTGTAGCTGTCAAGCACGAAATTTTTGCAGCTCCTTTCCGTAGGCAATCGGTCGATGACAAAATTCGGAGAAAAATCTCTGCCAGCAGCTCTCGATCTATTAATTGCAGACTCCAGTTTCAGAGTACCGAACCATATGGTGAATTTCTTTTCTTTCCTGTAGTTTCTCACCCTCGTTTTCGTGGCTCGTTCCACCTTCAGTGTCCATGATCGTGACCTACCTAGATTCTAGCCTGGGGATGAGGATAGTTATGTCCGATATAACTTTTCGCGTGTTTCGCGATGGGATCGTACAATAACCACGGTGCTAGACAACGCTAGCTAATGTCGAGTATCGTTTTATTTTCGTTCGCTTGCAAGCTGCGCGCAACCTTATTGTCGTCGTCCATTGTCTTGTCCTTCTTTCCATCCTCCGCTTCTAAACCTTCTTCTTCTTCTTCTTCTTCCTCTCCTCCTCCTTCTGCACAATCGTCGGCCGTATATACCAGACCATTTAGCCGCATCCCTGCAGCGGGACGTTTTACGCATGTACGAAGTTCTATTCGTTTGTTTACCGGTCTCGATGCATTTTGCATTTCTTGCGCTATTGTGCGCCTGCTACACGCTCGTTGTACCTCGCCGCGTCGCGTCCCGCCGATAGCCGTTCCGTGGTCGCGGTGAGAACTTGAAATTCGAAGACCTGGCAATAGCCGAGCCGCAATTGGAACAAATATCCGCGGGGATTCCGTGCGACGATGCTTGCTTGGATATCCGTGAAACGTTCCGTGTGTACATTATACATGTAGGTAACTGCACATATGTATATATGTAAGTAAGCCTACGTGCCGGTGCACGTCGATATAGCTGTAAGAATGGAAGGTGAACGGAAAGGAGGTGGCAGGGACGGCGTTGACGCGTTAAAGAGAACCGTGGAGAAGCTCGAGGCGAAGGGAGACGGAACGAACGAAAGATGGCCGAAGAGGGAAGAGGGACGAGCGAGACCCCCGTCAACGACAGCATACCTTCGCCGCGATATCGCTTCTTCATCGCATTCGCCGCGTCGCTCGACGCTACCACGACCCGTGGGCTAATCATCATTATTTAATTACGAGGTCGTTTTTCGCTACGCGGAGAAGAGTGTCGCTGGTTCGCGGAGGCACGTCCTGATCATCTGGTAGGCGTCGTTCCCTCGACGATTTTCGTAAATCTGGTTTAGGGGTCATTCCCCACGCTGCGTCCCTGGAATTCGAGACACGTATCCGCGTCACAGGGACGGGGGCGAGGACTCGATTTTATGGACCCAGCGCTGGAATCGTCGTTGGACGACCGATGACGTTGCAACGCGGACGAATCGTTGCGGTGGCGGCGACATCGACGGAGCCGAACACTCGTCCAGTGTGAATGGAACCCGATTAAAATCGTGGCTGACCGAACGCCTTCCCTCTATTTCGTTCGAATCGGCAATTATCTAAACTGTATTTCTCAAATTTGATCGCGCATCATTCCCTAATTAACGAACAGCCAGCGAATTCGATTCCCCTTGTTCGCCGTCAACACCGATCGCGGCTATCTCGCTTGGTCGCTATAACCGACGGGACTGCCTGCCCTGTCCAATTAAAAATCCGCGAATTTATGCAAACGGTCCGACTTTTATTGGCTGCCGACCAGACTCGAAGCATTCTGAAATCGATCGCGGTGGATACCTATCATGTTGGAAACCGCGAATGCCGTACGATGAGATCCGACGATTCGGCCAGAGGGGGAACCGCGTCCTATTTAGAGCGAAATAGCTCGTAATTCGGTGGTGAATAGCCCGGCCGGCGAACAGTTTCGGCGTCCGTGGAAAGAAGGGACGAGGTGACAAAGTATTCACCGAAGGCGGTTACGAGCTTTCCTTGGCGCTCGTAAACGCGGCGTTTACACGGTCCAGGGCTACCGTGGCCACGATGCCGCCCCTGAAGACGACCAACGTCTCCTATACATATAACCAGCCACAGCCACAGCCACAGTCTCAGCTACAATCACAGCCATCGATCGACCTCGAGTGGGATGGCCCGTTACGAGCTAATTAGCAAAATAAGAGAAACTCTCTGTGAGGTATACAGCGTGGTAGCAGCAGCGTAGGCAACAGAACTCCTCGTGCGTCCTTATACGGCATGATCGAATCGTCAGTCTGTAATTTATCGCGAGTTTTCTTAACCCGGAATGTTTCTCCTTGTGAAACTCGGTACACCGGTTTTTTTTTCTGCCTCCTGGATTTCTTCGTTTCCTTCTTCTTCATCCGACGAGAGAGCAATTAAACGCTGTGCTTAGAGACGAATATCGTCCGCGGTTGGACTCGTCATCTTTTAACGGGCCTCGTCGAAAACGATACCATACCGTACCAAACGATAGCATACCTGTAATCTATAATTGTCTTCGATCGGATTCTAAACGGCCAACCAAGGCAATCGCATTCCTCTGATAATTGTTGCTTCTAATTAACTAAACGAGAGCTTCTTGCCTCGCGTTTTGCTCCGTGCTCTCCCAGTTTTTGCCGTGTACCGAGAGTCGCGCGATACTTGCACGTGAACAGCCCGGAGAGTATTCTTAAAGGCATTCCCGCCGATCGATATTCAATAAAACTATTCGGTATTAAATAAAAATCCCGCAGCCGGGCGTTTCGTTGCACGCGAATGTTCGCGTAACGGCCACGAGAAAATTAGTCGGCAAGAAAGCGAGCGTATAGGGAGGACCCGAGCTAACTACTAGAGGCCACGCAGAACGGCTTCTCTAACTTTGCCCAAGTACTATTCCGCACGCGATCGGTCGGGAGCGTACGGAACGAGTGGAACGAGTGGATGCAGTCTCGGTCGTATGCCGTGACGTCGTCGTTTATTAACGCGGCTTAACGTCTGCCCGATGGGTTCTTTTCCGGATGGGAATGCAACCGTGTGTTGTGTACACGGACTCGATTCGATCGCGTACGTTCGATAATCAATTGTGGGAAGTTTTTTTGCGGCGAATACCACGCGAGTTTATATCGTCGGCTCGTTTAAACGAGGGTGGCGAGATCGCGACGCCCGCGGAGAAAAGATCTATCGAAGAAAAATACATAAATGGTCGCGCGATGGCTACGCGACCGTCCGTCCGATCGACTGAAACTTTTCTCCTCGTCGCGCTCCCGAGCGAATTGGGGCGGAGCGGGGCGGAGAACGGCTCGACCCGGCTCGTCTTGCACGTGAGAACGAGCCGAGCGGAAGCGAGACAGATTATCGTCGGGCGGGAACGGCAGACAGAGATCGACGGAGACAAGAAAAGGAGCACGGGAACGGGAGTCAAGGAACTAGAAATGAATTCCATTTGTGCGATTGAGAGGGTGCGAGTCGGGAACGGTGAAACGGAGGGAGACAAGGAGACAGGGAGAAGGAGAGGAGAGGATAGGATAAAAAGGGCTGGCACGACGTCGGTCGCAAGGAACACGGCATCCGAGGGGGTTACCTTGCCTCGTGGTGAACCAAAGTGAAGAGGTAAAGATACACGGCATTGGAGCGTGGGTAGGACGGAAAGAGATGCGAATAGGGAAAGGGATAGGAGATAAACGGAACTCGTGGCGAGGACTGAGGACACGGGCAGACTGTAAATACGAGGTGAACGCGGGATTGTTCTGAATCGGGGAGCTCTCGACGAGTTTCTACCGGCTCGTATTGTCGGGTACGCTAGGGGCCACGTTGTGGTACGAGGTGTTGCACGGGTACGAGCTGTTAGCCGGGGATCGGTACATCCTGAACGTACTGCGCACGTGTACGCACGCGTACGCACACGCACACCAGGATCGGGAACGTACCGATCGGTGAACCATTGACTGGACGGCTATACCGTAGCGTAGCGCTTGATTTAAAAACGAGACAGGTAAATCGTAATCGCGAACGCGGGAAATTTTGCTTTGTCAGCAACCATTCTTAAATAAGCAGAACCCACTGCGATACGAGCACGGATCTTCGGTATCCCATCGAGTAGATGGTAAATTGGTCGTTCGGCCACTGCGATTCAGGCGACGATTAAATTTGCAATGCTAATGGAGCTTTATGACTCCGCAGATTGAGAGATTAGAAGCGATGTAATGACCGAAGTCCGTGCTACGTTGATTAAAAATTACGAGAACCGATTGGAGATACCTACGCATCTTTGATACGATAGCCTCTGTCTTGTTAGGTGGGTCCTGTTTTGTGGAACGAATGCAGCGCGATCAAGCCAAGCAATACGACTCCCTGTTAGAGCTTTCTATTAAGATCATCATTGAGCATTTTCACGGAACGTATTTTACGAGTCTGGCAACGATGCTAGGGCCCGTCGCGAGTTCCAGATGGGGATGGTCGGGGGACCAGGAGGACACGAAGGGGCGAGAATCAATAATGAGTAGGTTACTGGTTCCTCGGTTGACTCGGGCTCTCGAACAAAAACTCGCTCTTGATTCGATTCACGAAGCTTGGAGACGAACGCGCGAGAAGGATCGGAAGGAGGACGTAACATCAGAGGCAAAGGAAAACGGGAAAAGGAGGAGGATGAGGCGGAGGTGAAGAAGGAGGGGTGGGTTGGAGGGAAGATGGCCAGACGTGGGCCACGAGGGCTCCGAGGGACCGGGTTGGACCGGCGATCTCTGCGAATTAATCAAATACGCGAGCGATTTGTCTTCGTTACACCCACGTGGGCACCCTGGAGGCACGCCTGTGTAACCGGGGTGACGAAGCCCTCTCGAGTCGGTGGCACCGCGGGTAAAAAACCCGTTCACCGACTGTGACTGTCGCCACTGAGCTCGCGCACGAATCGCAATTTAGACTCTCGATACACAGGACAATAGATAGGGATGACCTGGTTCGACGTAGGTACGACCACGACAGCCGTAACTTCTGAAACGCGTATAATCGCGATACAAGCTTGTTCGTCGGTTTATTCGCGAACCAGAATTCCCGTCGTTGTCGGATACGAGAGTTGGCCCGACTATTATAATTTAACGATTATCGATAAATAGATGGCCGCGAATCGATCGCGGTTTGTTTATATTACGGTTTAAAATGCGGCGACGATTATCCGAGTGGTCTCGGCAATCTCGTTGCCAGTTCGAGAACGCGTCCAGCTTCGTATCCCCTCGGACACGCGGACGATTTTGCCGTATCGGGAAGCGAAGTAAATCGTAATTATATACGGAGAGTAGTACAGGATCGGTGGACCCTCCTCTCGCGGCGAGTCGTTGGAAAAAGATCACGCGGACGTTTAATAACACGGGCACCGAATGCCGATGGGTGTACATACAGCGCAGCGTGTCGATGCGAGGCTACGTATATACGTACGTCGACTCTCTCTCTCTCTTTTCTGCCGAGCTACTACCACTAGCTATGGAATCCACGCGAGGTCCACCACCGTGTGTTTCCATCACGCTCCCGTTCTTGTCCGTACGCTATTTTACAATTACACTTTACGATACACAATTTCGTACGAACCTGCTTACATTTACGCGCTCGAGTCCGCGTCGGTGTTCCCCGATCCGACCATGCACGTACGGCGGACTACATTTACATGCGCGTGGACGAGTTTACAACGATTTTAATAACACGGCGATCGAGAGCTGGTAAGCATAAGTTTCGATCGGGTGTAACGCAAACGCGCGCTTCCATTTGTGTGCGTACGCGTACTCCGATGTATTCTCCAGATTGATATCGGTAGGTGGTAGCCGCAAACTCGTCGTACAGAAGGCGAATACTCGCGCCCTTACAAGTGCCACGCGTGGAGTCGACGTATAAACGATAAACGTGCAACCTACGCACGTATAGAGATCCTAAATCGTGTGATTCGTGTTTGCGAGCTACCACTTTTAAAATGGTTACAATCCGAGCGATCGTTGTTGCTTGTTGTCAACGACAAGCCGAGCGACCAGTCCCACCTCCTCGATCCGACGACGAAGACGACGCGTGCAACGTCACCGGATATCGTGGAAATGGTAGCGACCACGGCTACGTTGCGCGTAAACCCACGGAGGCGGTGCCTACTCCGCATTCCTGTCTACCAGGTTTTTCCTGGGATGTCCGAGGAAAAACTCGATCGGTTTCATGGGAGAGACGATCGCGACGCGGTAGATCCGAGGCTTTTGTCGAAACGAATCCACGAACGATGTACGTAACATGTAACATGTAACCGATTCACAGAGGTACACGCGCGATCTCTCCCGTTTTGGATCAGAACGCGATCGATCGATCCATCGGAGTCAATTATCGACAGGCTTCCCGCGATATGGCGCGCGCAGACCCTTACGTTTTTACAACCACACGGCTAGCCTGTAATATAAACGGTGAAAAATTCGGCTGCTACTAACTATCCCGAAGCAACAAAGGATCGATCAATCGGGCTCGAGAAAACGTCACGAAGTTATTCCACGGAGTGACCGCGAGACAAAGCGGTAACGGTTCTCGAGAACGTTGAATAGCGTGTACAAAAGCGGAGAGACGATCTACAAGTCTGACGCAAGAACAATACCACGTGGGATTCCGCGTGGTTTCGCAGTGGCGGTTGCGGCGATTGCGGCGGCAACTGAACATCCCTACGATTCTTGGCGCGTCGAACGTGGGCGGACGGGGAACGGCACTCGTTATGCACGGAACATGCCCTGCTTCGCCGTCGAATCGTCCATCATGCAATTGCGTCTGCCAGCGGTAATGACCGCTCGATTTGCCTATTAATTGATTTCAAGCAGTAGACATAGCCAAGCCCTGGTCGGGCCGTAACTCGCACGATGAAATCGGCCGAGGTCAGCGCCGACGAGAGATTCGTTTTCGTTTAACCACCGGTCGTCGGTCATCAGTCATTTCCTACGTCTATCTGTCCGACGCTACTCTCGCGGAAATTAGTTAAAAGAGGACGTTCGTCTCGATTCTCGAAGGCGTACAGGTACTTGGTAATTGGGAGGATCGTTAAAGAATGATGCATTCTACCCGCGCGCGTATGTCTGGGACGCGGCGTGGCGTGGCGCGGCGCGGCGCGGTGCGGAACGGTGCTTAGCGAGATCGCGCGCATTCGATTCAATCAATCGATCATGCCATTCGTGGCAGCGGCGAATCACGCGCCCGTTGCCCATTACGAAAATTTTCGTGCAATTTGCACGCCGAGGGAAGGAAAGGAGCAAAATGTAGACGTGAGAACAAGCCCAGGTTATAATTAACGAGCAGTCTGCTTATATAGTATCCGTCGACTTTTTCGTCATTTTTGCGCTTTCAGCCTTCTCTCCCTTCGTTTCCGCTCTTTTTTCTCGCGTTCCGTTTAAGAAACGAATGAACTCTTCGTTCGGTAAGGTCGAGGAAAAAAATTAATACGAGGGTATGCGCATCGCCCATCGCGGACCCCTATCTCCTCCATCAAAGAATCCAGCTTCCGACGACCGTTCTTAAAACGATCATTATTTAAAAGAAAAGTATAAGAAAAAGCCACTTTGTAGCCATTTAATAACGATAATAACTGTGTTCACAGGTGAACGGCCAACGAGATTTTATTTGGCGAAGGAAGAACCGGATCTAACGATGGACCCCAACACAGGAATGCTTCGGATACGCCTTCCGTTGGATCGAGAAACCCGAGACAAGTACATTCTGAGCGTCGAGGCGCGTAATGGAGTGTCTGCTGGTTATTGTCAGGTAGGCATCGTCGGGATTAGTAAAGCAAAACGAAACGCAACGATAACTTTCACGACGGCGACGAATTCTTATTGTCCATCGTCGTTTTTCGTTTCAGATCGAACTGAACGTGGAGGATGCGAACGACAACCCACCGATCTTCCTGACGAGCACCGTTCGCATCTCCGTACCGGAATCTCATCCCCTACACACTACACTGTACGTGGCGCACGCAACCGATCCGGACACGACCCCGACACTCCCGATACGCTACGTCCTTGGTCAGAACAGCAACGACCTGTTCGGGATAGACGCTCGTTCCGGGGAGCTCTATTTAGCGAGGAGATTGGATTACGAGACCCAGCAACGTCACGGACTCCTGATAAGGGCTCTGGACGGTGCCGGACTCTCCGCGAACTTAAGCCTGAGCGTCGAGGTGCAGGACGTGAATGACAACCCCCCAGTGTTCGAGAGGAACGAGTATCACGTGGAGGTTCCCGAAGGCGCCAAGCTCGATTCTCAAGTGAGAAAAATCTTCATTACACGCCCGTCACGCGGGCATTTGTTTGTCGAGGAGACGTGCGGTAGGATTCCCTTTCGCGGAAGGGAATCAAGGGAGCGGGGGAGTGCGTGAGCGTACATGGAAATGCACGCGAAAAATAATGGAACGAATCGGGATAGATAGAGAAAGAGTCAGCGAGAGGGGAATGGGGGGTAGTCGGCGAAAGAGGAGAAGCAAAATTCTGGATCGGTAGGGGGAGGTGGGGAACAGGAATTAACAGCCTTCCTCTTGTGTTCCTGCCGTTTTCCCTCGTGTTCCATCCTTTTTGTTTCTCAAAGTCGTCTTTGTCATGCGTAATTTCATCCGGCGGGACAACCAGGAAGACTGTTCCCGTTAAACCTTTGCTCCCACTCGGATCGAACGTACGCGGCGGCGGCTACCATACCATCCGCTCTTCGCCTTCCACTGTTTTCGTTCACCTTCGATTAGAAGCGCCGAACCGGGTGGAAGAAGATGAAGAAGGAGAAGAAGAAGACGTTGACCCATCGAGTTCACCCTGTCAGCATAGAACAGATACGAATTAGTCGAAGGATGCAATGCGCGAGAGATTAGTTGATGCGGATTGCGGGGTTACCGGACAGACCAGTTCGGTGCAAGGATTGATAGAGTATAACTGATAGTTTGATATAGGAACGCGGCGCGTTGTAACGCGATATGTACGCGTATATTGCTGGCCACGATGGAGCCGGGATGCGCCGGGATTGATAGGTAATCGTTGATAGGTTTAACAGAAACGCGGCGCGTAGCTGCTCGTTTTATGAACAGGCTTTGCTGGTTATTCCGCTCGAGAGGTTATTTATCGTGGTTAAACACCATTACGGTCGGACGCGGAACGAATCTTCACGCGGTCTCGCGAAACCTTTTGTCAGTCTGTTACGCTGTCCGAGTACAGCCCGCGGAAATGATTATTTATCTCGAGCAGAGTCAACTACGAGATCGTGCGGTCGGTGTCGAAACCGCCGGAGACTACTGTACGTGCCCTTCTCAAAGAACGTGGATTCGAAAGAGAAAACGCGCGGGAACCGAACAGGAAAGGGGAGTCGAGAAAGAGTCATTAGACGGCCGAGAACACGTTCGTCACTGAGGCAGCGCTATCTAACCGCCGTGGAACGAGCGACGAACAACGATTCCTCGCGGTGGTAGCCACCGGTAGACGTAATCCCGAATACGAGGATACCGATGACGAATGGTCGCGAGATCGTTGCCGCGAGATAGGATCGTTAAATGACGTCACATTTTTAATACAACGGATACACGAGGGTACGATAGAGCGAGAACGACGACGCGAACCGCGCACGTTCCTCGCCGTTACCTCTTTCTTTCTTTCTTCCTTCGCCACTCGATCTTTCGTTCCATCTTTCTCCCGGTATACACGTATATATCGGTGGTATCTATCGGCGAAACAGATCTGTGAGCTGTCGGTGGTATCCGGACTATATCTGAGCCGCGGTGGAACGAGAGAGAAGGGAAGAGGTCGAGCGGGGAGGGATGTGGCAGCCAGCAAGAGTAACCTGGCTACAGTGAGCGTAACCCTTCACCCACAGCGAACTAATAACGTACAGTTAGACACATTACAGCCTGCTCCCACGTCAGGTTCTCCTTCTAATGGTGCTCGATGATCTCCCCACCTTTACGCCCTTCTCCTTTCCCCCTGAACAACGACGAACGATGCTTTCCATCCTCATCCTTTTTCCTACCTTCAATCTGCTCGCCTCCTCTCCCTTCGTTCGCCATCCATCATTGCCCGCGCGCCAGCTTCGTGCACGGGATACAAAGTTATATGTATACCCTCAATCTTACGCTTCTTCTTCTTCATCTTCTCCTTTTTCTTTCTGTTCTTCTCCTTCAACCTTCGTAATTCACGATCCTCCCGCGCCGGAAAATATCGGCCGGTTCGAACGCGTTTAGGGTTCGCGGTCTTTGGGTGCGTTTAATTAATACGAAACAACCGGATCGACTGGTCTTGTCTCCTAGCCGCTTCTATCTCTTTGTCTCTCTCTCTCTCTCTCTCTATCTGTCTCCTCGTCGCCGCCCTCTTCTTCTACGAACGCCCTAACCCGTTTCTTTTTTACTTTTCTTCTTTCGTCTCCGCGACAAACGTTTGCCTCGCAGATATTCAGATTCCATAGAGGTACCCGTAACAATCTGTTTACGCGCGAACTCACGATGAGACTGTGATAGTCAACGAAGGTCTTAAATCTCCGACACGATAGATGTCGTCACCGAAGTTCGGCGTTATCCTAATACGAATTAACGTGAAAATGAAAACAGTATATATGGATTTAGTGATAACAAATAACAAAACAAACTATTGATACAACTATCGAATAATGAATAAAATAACGAAGTATAATACGCGATACTCGTTTTACTTGTTTCTCTGTTTTTCGCGTCGTCGTGTCTGGGAAACACGCTAAAACAGCTTGTTCTTGTCCGACAGATTCTCCAAGTGACCGCGGTAGACCTTGATACGGGCAATAACGCGAGGTTGAGTTACCGTCTCCAAGGATCCTCGGCGTTCCGGATCAGCCCCAACACCGGCTGGATCTATCTGGCGCAGACTCTCGATCGCGAGACCCTGGATCGTCATGCGTTGACGGTACTCGCGACTGACAACGGTTCACCCGCTGCGACCGCGAGCGCATCCGTCCTGGTGACGGTGTTGGACGACAACGACAACGATCCGCGGTTCGAAAGGGATTTCTACGGGTTCGAATTGCTGGAGAATCTGCCCTCGGGTACGCTGGTCGGATCCGTGAGCGCCTCCGATTCCGATCTGGGGAAGAACGCGTTGCTCAGATACGCGGTGGTTCAGCCCAACAGCAGCTTCGCGGTGGATCCCGACACAGGTAAGAAGACTACGTTCTTTCTCCCTTTTTCTTTGCCGCGTATTTTCTTTTTAGCGGTTAATGTACGCGACCATCTCGACGAAACGAAACGAAACGACGCGACTCGACGTTCGAGTGTTTACGAACGGTGTCTCTGGTAAGTATACCGAAGTCGAGGAGTCAACCGGAGCGAAGTGTATATCCCACGCGATATTCGAGTCGCGGGAAAAATATTAGCGAATCCACTTTGCCGGTCGATTCCCGACGAAATGAACAGAACCGAACGGCATTGAAGAACGCTCGGCCAGAGGAGATTTACAGCTTGGGATTCCTTTGTAGTAATCCGAAGAAGGAATTCACTCGACGTGGCCGCGAGAACCAACGGAAAAAATGATCTATTCGAATTGAATTCGAACGGCGGCCGCTGAGCGAGGCGAGAGGAAACGAGAGAAACAGGCGATTAATTTCCTAAATAGCCCTCACCCGTCGACGCTGTTAATTTACACGCGTAGCTGTTGCGTCAAGCCGAGCTACGTTCATCGACCGGAGTTGCGTACCCCATTGTTGAACATTTCGATTCCGTGCGATTGGGCAACCCAGTTGGAAGCGTTCGAAACCTCGATAGATCTCCGCGGGCGTTTCGTAAGTCCTCGAAATGCCTAATGAATCGGGCGCACAAAGCTCTACCGTTCGCTTGCTTTCGTCCATGTTGTAGAAGCTCGCGTCTCGGCGGAGGCGCGAGTTCAAGATTTATAGCGGCCGGAACGGTGAGGAGAAAAAAGATCGGGGGTTGGAGGGTGAAGGGGAAAAGGGTAAATTTATTTTTGATACGAATGCCTTTAATTGGAGGACCGTAGAACGCCGCAATATCAGAGATGCGGACGGTGGCGCGATTATTTCGTTTTTGTAGCGTCTCCCCTGCTTCGTGGATATCAAAGTATAATCCCGTAAGAGTGGTGCTTTCACCTTGGCCGGCGTGTAACAAATCACCAGAAAGGGGTCCGGGTTCAGCGTGCACCGCTAAACGAGCACGCACGCTGCCTCTCTCTCCATCTTCCTTCCCGTATGCTACGCGCATACGTGGTTTGATTGGCATGCGACACGAGAGTATTTGTGTACATGCTGGTTCGAGACCAGGCCGGTCTTCCTCGCGTACCCACCGAGAGCTCTCGCCGGGTTGCCTGTTTGCAGAGAGGTGGTGGGACTTGTTCGGTCGTCTCGGCGCGAACCTTCGGCACAGAAAAATAAAAACGAAGGCCCCCTCTGCCGGAAGTATCAGCTGCCCCGTCGTACCCGGCGCTTCTATATGTATTAATCTTTTGTCGGGGGAGATTTCACATTGTTCGGCCGCCGTGCCGCGCCGCTCCGAAAAGTCAAGGAAGAAGACCTATAGCCTGTTATGTAGGTACTCGTCGGAAGAGTCGGAAATTTCAGAATAAATCGCGAAGAACCGCCGTCGTACATTGCGATCCACCGTTTCGCGATAGGCGGATAGGCGGCAGTTGGACAGTTTTGCCAGGGCAGAGGACCGATCGTTTCCGAGAAATCTCCTTTGGATCGCGGTGCAACGCTGCAACGCGAAACGGGCTTTTCTAACTCACGCTCGGACGAGCATGGATTTCCAAATATTGGAAGAGACACGCGGGTAAAGCGGAAAGAGAGTCGGGTCTGGCGGAGGGAACGGAGAAACCCGTCGTCGCACGGTCCCACGGTTAACACGAGAAACGCATTAGCACGCGTCCTACGATATACTTCTTATTGTTCCGCGATGGTATCCCTCGATGCCGGCGCGTTTGCATGTCCCTCGTCGATCGTTTGTCTTCTCGACGACGAGCACGGCTCGGCCACGTCGACGGGGTTCTGTTCTCTGTGCCGGTGCTGCCGGACGAGGAGAACGCGTCCTGCTGGACTAGGTACGTCGAGAATTCGTGGAGGAACGCGGGTGCCCTGTGTGTCCCACCGAACGAACACCGACGCCGGTGGACCTTGCGTACGAATTATTATCCCGTTCCTTTTCCAGATCTTGGAATAGTTCTGCTAGGTCGGCTAGGCGCTTGCTTAATTACCCATTAATGCACCGACCGGTCGGCAAGACAGCTTCGACCTGCCTTTTCTCCCCTTTTCTCATCTTCTTTTTCTACCTCGTCTTCTCAGCTCTCCTCTTTCCTTCTCCTTCTCCATGTTCTTCGTTGCCTCCTACTCGTTCTGCTCGATCTCCAGCTCTTTCTACAACCCTCGCGCAGTTCGCGACTTCTGCAACAGCATCTACTTTGCGAGAGTACGTAATTACAGCGAGGCTCGTTACACGCGGGACCTCTACACGCGGCCGTGGTACGATTATAATATGCGAGAAGAGGACGGAAACGAAATACGATAGCCGGAGTCGAGGCGCGACCGTGGAATTCGAGCGTTCAAATGGCGTTTCTTAGAGCGCACGAACGGCGATTATCCAATTAACCGTTCCCGTCCGGGGAAATTGATAAGGTCGGTCTATCCGCGCGGTGTCGGCTGTACGTTTGTCGGCCGTGCGTATCGAGTTTTATACGGGGATATTTATGATAATTCAGTTCCTTGTGCATGGTCCATCTGGATCGATTTCAGGCGTTTTCTTCGAGACCGATCAGGATGTAAATTTTCCTCGTAGAAACGGTTTTAGTAATCAGCTCGCGAAGCTGAAACGAATGCGAGTCATAAACGTTTTTCGACCTCTACTTACGAACGTCAGCTGCTAAATGGAGCGACGGGAACTTGTGAATAACTCGTTAAAAGAACGGTTCCACGTATGGGATGCGCGCGAGTACTGTCTGCGATCGTAACGAATCGTCTAATTTTCCTTCGTTCGTGACTTCTAGGCGAGATCAGCACCAGGGAACCACTGGATAGAGAGACGAAGAGTGTGCACGAATTGGTGCTCGAGGCTCGGGATCAAGGAACGCCGTCGAGGGCTGTCAGGGTGCCCCTGAAAGTGACGGTTCTGGACGTGAACGACAATTCGCCCGAAATCGTGGATCCTCAAGGGGACGTGGTCAGCGTCCGGGAGGAACAACCGCCGGGAACAGAAGTCGCGAGAGTCAGGGCGTTGGACACGGACCTTGGCGAGAATGCCACGGTGACTTACAGCATCTTGAAAGGTGACTTTGATCATGCATCGTGCGATCGATCGGCCAACAACGGACACCCCTACGAACGGGCGATACGTGGGGGCACCGTAAAAGATCGAACCTGTTCCGCCTTTTACGTCGATCCGCGAGAATTCGAAAAAGAAATAAAACGTTACGAGAAATTAATTAGCCAGTTACCGAAACAATTATGCACGGTCTTAAAAATGGACTGGAGCGGCTTTGTTGAATTTTATGGAGCATCGGCGGGGCCCACGGTGAACACGTTGCACGATTATATCTTCTCGTTACGATCGGCAACTGATTTTCTCGAGCACGTTCACGAACGCCGCGACTGTTTCGGCATCCCCAGGCATCGTCGGATACATGCTTAAATCGACGCTGAGCCCCCGTAATATTGCCATTTCCTTAATAGCGTCTCAACGATATTCGTTCCCGACTTCTTCCGCCCTCCGTCTCGCGACTTTTTACTGCTGCTTCGATTACTTCACGTTCACGAATAACCTTGATTCTCAGACCGAGACTCGGACGGTTACAACGTTTTCACCATCGACCCGATCACCGGTATGATCAGAACGAAGGCGGTTCTCGATCACGAAGAGCGGAACGTATACCGGGTGTCTGTGAAAGCGACCGACGCCGGACGACCACCACGGCACAGCGTGCGAGCTCTAAGAGTCGAGGTTTTAGCACTCGCGGACAACCGGCCGACCTTCACCAGCAGCAGTCTTACCTTTAACGTGAGTATCGACCAAAGTCACCACCCTTTAGCTTCTGTTCGATCCCGATTTTTCTCGGAATTTACGACCGTGACGAGCGATAATGAAAACGCCGTGCCGGGAACTCCGACAGTCGAGTCATCGCGAGATCACGATGGCGAAAAGTTAATTACGAGAAATGGGTTGAATTATACACACATACGTATAGGTATATCTACTTGTAATAATATATATAATATGTATATGTATAATATTAACGCGCGATTCAGGTGCGCGAGGATGCGAGCATCGGACATGCGGTGGGTTCGGTGTCGGGGGCAGGTCCCGCGGGTCGTGTGGCCTTCACCCTGGACTCGTTGACACCGATCAGCGAGTTTCCAGCGTTCGACGTGGATCGTAGCTCCGGCCAGCTGGTGGTCGCTCATTCCCTCGATCGCGAGAACGTCAGCGAATACCACCTGGAGATCCGAGCGCTGGACACCACTTCTATCGGGAATCCTCAAAGCATCGCCGTCTCGGTTAAGATCGTCATCGAAGACGCGAACGACAATCCACCGCGGTGGCCCCAGGATCCGATTCCCGTTCGCGTCTCCGAAAAGGCTGTGATTGGCTCGACCGTGTACAATCTGACCGCCACGGATTTGGACAGCGGCTTGAACGGGGAACTACGATACGGGCTGGTAGCCGAAATTCCGTCGAAAGGCAGCTTCGCCGTCGATTCCCTGACCGGTGCTCTGACTTTGACGAAACCGTTGGACAGGGAGGAACGGGCGGAGTATACGTTGATCCTGAGGGCGTCCGATCGCGCTTCACCAGGCGAACGATTAGCATCCACCGTGACCGCGAGGATCATCGTTCTCGATCAGAACGACAACGATCCGGTTTTCGTCGCTCCGGAATCAACGAAAGTCCCGGTGACGCCTGATCTCTTACCAGGTAAGTGGCTTCGCAATACATACACCTATAAAAATACATAGTTTTTATTGTGTTGTATTATACAACGGCAAGGATGGTTCGATGTTAATATCGAATGAATGTATTAAGGTGGAGACAGACGGGCGATTCAATTATATATGTATGATAATAGGCATATCGTAAATTGGCATCGTTGCAGGAGCTACGCTCGTGAGAGTGGTCGCCGTGGATAAAGACGCAGGTGACAATGGCCGTGTATCGTACGTGATTACATCGGCGAACGAGGAGGCGAGATTCTCGGTGGGTTACGAGTCTGGTATAGTGAGCTTGGAGAGGCCGATGGCGAGGTCCACGGAACTCGAGATTACGGCGAACGATCACGGTTCCCCGCCGCGAAAGTCGACTCTTAGGTTGACTCTGACGCTGCTGGCTTCTGGACAGACCAACGGGCCTCCTCGGCTACTGCTCGCCAACCCAGTAGCTAGAGTTTCAGAGGACCTCCAGGTTGGAGCGCCGATTCTAAACGTCGCCGGTTCTATCATCGTTGATCAGGGTAAGCACGTTCACCGCAGATCTCTCCGAAAGTGTTATCGGATCGGCTTAACGATCTTGCCGCGGATCGATCAAGATCGCCGATTCCTGATTCCCGATTCCATTATACCTATTCCCTATACGCAGGGATAAAACCGTTGGATTTACAACCGGTCAGTTTATTGATAAATATCCGCCGATGCTCGTATATCACTGCTCGCGAAAGATGATCAGATAGAAACCGCGTGTAGTCGTTTAACGCTTGCAAGGATAATGCAAAGGGACAAAGCCGAACTCGGCACGCTCGGAACTTATCGATCTCCCCCACACACGTACACGCGCGCACACGCCGGCGAAAGCGACGACAAGGACATAGGAGAGGACCAAAAATGGGTCTCTCGCGGCTACCCTTTTAGGTGTTTCGTTCGCGTCGTTATTGTTTCGGTGGTGCGTCGGTGCATAAAGTGCCACGGAACAGGAGGGGCTGTCAATTTAGCGCTGTATAGGACGAGAAGTTGAAATTACAGTCTCCTATCTTGTCCCTGTCGTCGCCGCCGCCGCCGCCACCACCACCACCATCGCTATGCCTCCTTTCCTTCTCTCCTCGCCGTATCCGTTCTCCCTCGTTCTCCCTCTTGAATTTTCGACTTTACCTGCTGCTGCTGCTGCTTCGGTATATACATACATATTCTGTGGCGGCATCCGCGCGGATGGGCACCGCACGGTAACGGCAAGGTGCGCGCCACCTACGCCGTACCGCTGCGAGAAGGGAATATAATCGGCGTCGGGCTGCTGCGGATACCCAGCCCGGCTAATAGGAAAGCCCTGCTGCTATGAAAATACCTCGAATAATTGCCTTGAATCCGGTCGGTACGGGGCATTATAGTAAATTCAACGAAATGACTCGCGGTCCGGCTCCCTCGGGGTCGAGAACGCGTTCCATCCGTGTGTAACGTTTGCGGTATACCCTGCTGCGGCCGAGTCTCGTCTCCCCTTCCTTTTAGTCCTCCCACCGACTAACCAACGGTGTTCCTCGTCGCCGCTCTAAAAGCTCGCCGAAGGATTCCAGCGACGAGAAAATTCCATCCTCGTGGATACGTTCGTCGTCGCCGCCGCCGCCGCCGCCGCATGGTACAGATGCTCGGGTTCTACTTTCAGCGTACATCCGATAACGATAATCGTCCCCGCTCTCGACATTGCACGTCCTGCTTCCTCGTTTAATCGCGTACGGTTTAGTTTAAAACTAGAAACCAACGTGGCTCGTCTATCGACTGATCCGAGGGCGATCATCGTGCACGATCTTTCGGATCGGTTTTACAACGTCGCCCTGTTCGATTCTTGGCCCTCCAACGTCCCCGAGCTGAACGACGAGGAGCAACGCGGAACAAGCCCAATCACACGATTATTACTAAAAGCATGCGCTCGGAAAGTCCGATGTTCCCGGTCTCGTAGCAAAGCGTTCTGTATGGCCGACAACAGGGTACATATATCGCTCGTTTTGCGCTTATCTAGACCGGGCGGCGGCGCCCGTGTATCAGACGAGCGCATTAGCGCGCCCCGCGGAACCAACCGGCAAAGGGACCCGCGCGTCCCTATGCAATACCCCGAAGGACGACCCGTCCTGGTAGGGCTCCGGAACCGCGTCCGTGCCATCGCAGGGAAAAGGGAGAACGGGAATGTGGGGAAGGGAAGAGACGCGGAGAAGGAGGAGAGAGGCGAAACAATGGCCGCGTATATCATCGTGCCGCCAGCTTGCCGCGGTACGCATAGGCATTCGCGTACGTGCGGCACGAGCGTGTGCGTGTCGCCACCGTAACTACCGTTTTGCTGCTTCGTCTACGAGCACGAAATACACGCGAGTATACTTTCTTCGCTAGGCCGAGGGGGAGGGGTGAACATTCGCAAAGATCGCGTTGCTTTGTTCCAACAATAAGCCCGTTGAAACATAATCTACGACCGGTGACCGAACGTAAGTACCGTCTTCTGGAATTTGAAAATCTATACCAACGCGTCCGAACCATCTACAGAACTGAATCTTGACCGATATATCGATGTATGTTTACGTACCTGTACATGTGTGTTTTGTTAGAATCTATTCTGTCGATAAAAACGCAAAGATGTTGAGGAAAATCCATACTACGATTATGCGCAGGTAACATCAGCTTCAGCATTCCGAGCAACGTGGCCTCGGACAAGTTCGCCGTTTCCCCAAACGGTCTGGTGACTCTCCGCGGCCCCCTGAACCGTGAAGAGACCTCCCTCTACTCGGTCCCAATTCTGGCAAGGTCCAGCAAGCTGTTGGATATCAGCACGCTCCAAGTTTTAGTCATGGATGAAAACGACAACAGTCCCGAATTCCGGGCGGGTTCGTGTTACACGCTGGCCGTCCCGGAGAACCAAGAGACTGCTGTGATTCACACGATCGCGGCGACCGATCTTGACGAAGGAAAGAACGGCGAGATCTATTACAGTATCGTGGGTGAGTATTCCCGTCGTTCCAACCAGTATTTATCAGGTACCTATGCATGTATGTACCTAATAAATAATTTTCCTTGCAATTGTCCAACTGATCGATCGCGTTGAATCCAGGTGGCAATATCGGCGCAAAATTCATCTTGGATCCTGTAACCGGTATGCTTTCGATGTCGCATCTGGACCGTGAGACTGTCTCCAAATACGCGTTGACGATTTCGGCGAAGGATAGAGGCCGACCTAGCTTGGAGGCTCGATGCAACCTGACCGTGATCGTTTTAGACGTTAACGACAACGCTCCGGCGTTCGCCCAGAATCAATACACCGAGTCGCGACCACGAGGATCGCTTCAGAACGTCGAATATCCCAGCTTCGGATTGCCTAGCGGCTTTCCATACGCGTCGTCGAATTACCCTACAAACTATCATCCTGCTAAATACGCGGCGACGATATCCGAGGATGTGGCGCCCGATTCCAGCGTGATGTCGGTAAGAGCGACCGATCCCGATCAAGGAGTAAACGGGAAGATCACGTACTCCATCGCAGAGGAGACAAGCTGGTTGTTCAGGGTTGACAACCTAACTGGCGTGATCACAACGGCTGGGTGAGTAATTGTAACTTCTGTTCTTTACTATCAAAGCGTCGAGCATTTTTCCCATCTACACAACGTGTTTACGCGATCTTCTCACCACGATCGTGCAACACCTCTATTTGGCAAATCCCTTCTACCGTAATGTTCTTTTCTTCGCGGTAACAACACCGACAAACTGATAACATTCTGACATTAATTATCGCGTGGGATATTACACCGCCACTCCAACGTCATAAAACAAGAAGTACGTAGTTGGTACTGTTGGTAGGTGCGAGCGGGCGGTACGTAGAGAAAGAAGCAATAGTTTCGACTAGACGGTGAGGGAAGTGGAAGAAGGCAGTAGCTCTAGAAACGTCATAAAATTATCGTTCCTCGTCCCTCTTTGCTATGATTGTCACGATTACACGCGCAATAACTGTGTATCGCGAGGCGTCGTTAAACGTCAATTGGTGACAAAACTTCACATATGACACCCGCCAAGTACAACATCGATCAGAATCGCTTTAGGATAACATTAGGATTCCTTTTAGGATTCGACGAAATTTTCAACAAAGACATCCGAACCCGCGTGGCCTTTGTCGATTCCGTTGGACAAAACAAATAGCTATGTAACATTGTCCGTTCTGGTTTTATTTTCGATAAAGACGCAACCGACTGTAGAAAAGTCGGTAGGGAAGGGAAGAAAAAGAAACGGGGCGAAAAAAGGAGCGGTAAACGACAGAATGGAGTCGCAGAATAGGAAGATCTATGGGGCGGGGGGGGGGCGAAGGCGAAGGGTGTCGGTAGCCGCGAGGAGGCACGCAGGGGCGTACTTTTGCCGCGCGACAGCCGTGTGTCATTTCAGCGGGACACCATGTGGCATTTCAATGCGTTATTTCAGCCGGCAAAAAGCCTGATATGCAAAACCAGATCCCGGTCGGGCCACTTCTTCGCGATCTCTCTTCGCGTCATTTCTCCGTCCCTTTCTCTCACCGTGTCGTCTCTTCCTCCTCGTTCTTCTCTCTTTCTTTTCGCGTTCTCTCGTCGTACCTCCGCACTGGTAGCCATCGAGCGTACACCCGTGTCGCGTTGTTGCCATTATTGTTGCTATTGCTGTTAGCTGCGCGTGTCGACGCCGTTTGCCGGGCTCTCCACCGCCGGCAGGGTGTACCAATGTTCTCCGTTGTCCGTTCCCAGGACCACCCGGAAGATACAGCCCGATCCGTGCCTCGAAACGAGACCAGATCTCACGAGATCGAGTCGATAACGAAGTTTCGTGTCGAGGACGATTCGGTCCCGATAATACCGCGGCGAGACCTCGATCGCGGATTCGTGGATCGCGATCCTTTTGCTTTCGTCCGCAGACGGCTTCGCCGAGGCCGAGACGGAGGCGGGGGCGGAGGTGGAGGCCGAGAAGAAGGAGGAGGAGGCTAAGGCGCAACATTGCCGTGACAGAAACAATGATTTTCAATGAGCAGCAGTTCGAAGAATATTATCTGGCATCTCCGGAGAGGCGATTCGTGCTGCCGTAAATGAAAATAGTCGACCTCGTTT
Organism: Dufourea novaeangliae; assembly: GCF_001272555.1. NCBI lineage: Eukaryota > Metazoa > Arthropoda > Insecta > Hymenoptera > Halictidae > Dufourea > Dufourea novaeangliae. The sequence goes on along the minus strand of NW_015374290.1, from coordinate 376,352 downwards.
AATCGCACGACAGTACGGCCCGAGTCGGGCAAGTCGACTCGGTTAAATCGTAAATAACCCCGTTGATCTTACGCGCTACCAGGATTCGATTATTATTCCACGCTCGTTAAAGGTTATTACGTACACGTACGTACGTACGTACGCGCGAAGCCCATTATCGGGGACCCGCCGGTGCTTATCGGCTGCCCGCGAATTCGCTGAGTTCGCGTGACTTCTCGAAGCCGCTAATAAAGACAAAGTTTGCCGATTCGATAAATTACGCCCGCCCCTCGGTGTTATCGTCGGTATCCGTCGGCATGCATGGGAAAAAATCCCCGGCAATTGAATGTTACCGGTTAAACGGCCACCTTTGAATGGGAACAAATTATGCATTCAAGCCGCGGGTCGAGCGAAAAATTTACCGCGATAGTATAATTAGATTAGAATTAGCCGCTGCGATATAGACGTCGAGTCGCGTCGTACCGTTCTTTCCGCGTATACATACGAATGGGAAAACGGCACCTTGTAAATAACGAACACCGCCGGGAATCGGCTGAATAGGAAAACGAATCTGAAAAACGCGGGGAACGTACCTACCGGTCGATGCTTAGAAACGCGGAAATCGGTGAAAGGAAGAAAGAGAGAGAGAGAGAGAGACAGAGAGTTCGCGCTCCACCAAGTCGATACAACGATTTCTCGGGGCATATAGCTCACGGCGACGGGGACGTTAAATTCGCTTGTTGGTAACGGCGAAAAAGCAGCCAACCTCCCCCAGCTTTCGTGCGATTTAAGGCACGAAACGACGGTCGCTGAGCCGCCACGGAGGATCCGCAGAGTTACGGTAATGGCGGACGTGGATTACACAAGATCGCCGTGCGCGATTAAGGCTTCCGTCACACAAACAAGCTGCCCGCCGCCACCGCTACCGTACCTTCCGCTTAAATCCGGCCCGTTCTCCGGATTCGAACAATTGTCTATCGGCCGATGCATCAGAATTAAAGATGCCCCCAAGAACGAGCTGTAAACTGGGTGTAATTTTCGTTAACTGGCCACGGTCTTGAATTTTCCGTCGAATAGAAACATCACTCGTTTCCCCCATTCGTCGATAACTGTTGGACTCGTGGATATTTATAAAGTTATTCTTTACGATCGTTTTTTTTGCAGACCGTTGGATCGAGAACGTCGGAGCTCTTACAACTTCGTCGTGGTGGCCACCGATAGCGGAAAGTACGCCGCCAAAAGTACGTCCATCCCTGTCGAGATCCGAGTGAGCGACGTCAACGATAACACTCCAGTTTTCGCGGAATTTCCATTTCGCGCCCGTGTGTCGATCGGAACTCAACCGGAGAAGAACATTCTTCGAGTAGTGGCGACCGACGCGGACGAAGGCCTCAACGGAGAAATCGTCTACTCGTTCTTGCACGAACAGGAGAAGCCCAAATTCAGAATACACCCGAGTACCGGCGCAGTCACGGCGGCGTTGTCCTTGTCGCAGGACAACGGCAAGACGTACCACCTGGAAGTGTTGGCGAGAGACAGGGGAAATCCGTCGAAGAGTGCTCGTGGCTTGATCGAGCTGCAAGTCGGTGACCCCGCGGACTTGTCGCCTGTGCTCAAGTTTCAAAACGAAACCTACGAGGTTGCGATCCAAGAGAACTCGCCGGCCGGCACCGAGGTGGTCCAGGTCACCGCTGTCCGGTCGGACGGTAGAAGACAGCACGTTTCCTACTCCCTTGGATCGGGAAACGATTTCGGCACGTTCGCCATCGACGAGGACACTGGAATGCTTCGTGTCAACGATCCCACGCGACTGGACGCGGAACTCTGGACCGACATGAGAGTGAAACCCACGGAAGGACAATCCGAAGACGGACGGACAAATTCCTGGGCAAGATCTTTGGAGGGACAGCTGTCCAAGGAGGAACCCAGGGAATGTTCGAAGCACGTGCTCGCCGTAGTTGCCAGGACCACTGGATCGGATCCCTTGGAAGCTTACGTTAAAGTAGTCGTCGGAGTGTCCGACGTGAACGATAATCCGCCTGTTTTCACGCAGACGCAATACTCGGCGACCGTTCTGGAGGGCAACGTCAAAGGAGACTTTGTTGTCAAGGTAAAATACACCATCGAACATTACCTTTTGTTAATGTTATTTTACAGTTTGAGAGTCGTATGTGTATTGCATGTTTGCCACGCAGCTTTCGGCCAGTGACGCTGATCAAGGAGTGAACAGTAGGATCCTCTATCACATCGTCGACGGAAATCCGGATAACGCGTTCACCATAAGTCCGCCGTACAGCGGTATAGTTCGGACCAACATCGTTCTGGATCGCGAGATCCGCGAGAAGTACAGGCTGACGATCATCGCGACGGATCAAGGAAATCCCCAATTAACCGGCACAGCTGCGCTCAGCGTTCGAGTGATCGACATCAACGACAATCAGCCGACTTTTCCGGAGCACAGCATCATCTCGGTGTCCGAAGGTAAGTCGCTAATAATTGCCCGTAAATGAAATCAGGACAGCAAAGACGATATCGAAGGGAAAAAAGTAGCATGAAAATTAACCGCCACCGAACCTTAGAAATTAAACGGGAGAGATAATTACAACGGTCGTATAGTCCAATTATAGCGTTTATTCTGCTTAACGTACCTCGGAAATGAAGGCTAACCGACGATTATTAGCTGGTGTTATTTGCAATGGTGCGCGAACAAGTTACGACGCAGACGCAATCGCGTGCACGCCTCCTTGTATTTCATCGGACTGTGTCATTTCCAATCAGCGCTTTTACAACGTACATAGCTGACGATCACTCAATGACCCCGTTCTTCGATCTAATTGCCCGATCGGTCGAGGCGAATGAGACTTTTTTGTTCGCGGCAGGGGTTGAATCTTTTAATTTTAAGAGGTTTTGGCTGTGTCGCACGGTAGCCAGTCCACGCCCCATGCCACGCCGCCTAGCGATCGTTCACGGATCGTGGATCGTGGATCGAATTTCAGTCTCGCAACGCGCGCGCCTGTCCGTCCCCGTACTCTATCCTCGTTCGTTTAAAATCTAGTCGATCCCGCGGTAGATAAATATCTTGGAAGGTCGCCCACGCGAGCACGAAAAGAGACGTTTCTGCGCGGCAAAGTGAAGCACGATGATCCGTTAGAGGACCGAGCAAGGGGCAAAGGCGGCCGAGGAAAGAGACAACGGAGCGGAAAGGTCGAAAGGGGAACGAGAAATGACGAAGGGAGGAAAGAAATGGCGAAAGTTGGCCCGAGACGAAAAGAGAGGGAGCAACGCGGGCCAGTCGAAGTGGGAGTGCATACTACTCTCGGAGTACATATAAAGTTAAGTGGCAAAGGATTTATGCCGGCATTAAAGTCCAACTGTTCGGAACAATCTGCATAACTTAGGCCAGGCTGCGAACGCCCGTTCGGGTATACACTTCGCCGTCTCTCGCTTGCGCGTCGTTCGTCCAGTCTTCTGTCCTTCTCGGCTTCTCATATTGTTCCCCATTGACAGATACGATTCAATGGAACAGCAGCACCTAGCGAAGGTGGCCAGGAGTTCGACGCGCAAGCGCCAGAGCCTCGCGCCAGCCTCGCGCCAGCCTCGCGCCGCTACCGTCCTCTTCGAACAATATTCCCTTCGCATAAAATACGAAGATGCGAAACAAAAGGATATAAAATGCGGCCTGGAATGAGGAAGACTCGAAGATGGAAATGGTCATGGTTTTGCGGGTTACGAACCTTGGCACCTCGAACGATGGATTCTTTTGTTCGCGCGTGTTAGTCTGTCTATTGTCCCGGGGGAAAAAAATGCGCGCTTTAACTCAATTCATACCGCGACCGTATCCTTATTGTCACCCTTGATTTTCCATCGTTTCATGCTTTCTCCGTTATTTTTCATCCATTTCCTTTCCGTCTTCTCGTTGTTCTTTGTCTCCCCAGTTCCTCTCCGTCCTCTTCGTCTAATCGGCACAACGCTTTTTTCGCCAGCTCTTATTTCGATATTCTAAAAACCGTGTAACGCGAGATCGCTGTCTAATTCGTATCACCGTAAAACTTCACTCCGGTGCAAACGAGACTGCTACCACTTCTATTATCGATGCTCGATAGAATCTATTTAATACCGTGGTCACGCGACTCGCCGCAGACTCAGAAACGCGTCAGACTTTTCAGACACCCTATCACGCTATACTGGTCTTGTAGATACCGATTTGTCCTTTTGGCAATCGTGCGAAAACACGGATGGAACCATCCGCAAATCCACCGGAATTTCAATCTCCCTGCGACTGTACGTAACCCGGTGGTCGTCCGCGGACTCTCGAACGAACAAATTGAATAGCAAATATGCTTCATAGTATCGTCGATCTTCCACCGGTCGACCGAATACTTCATTATTTCGTGGAACCGCGGGCGAGCGCGAGCGCCAATAAACAACGATCCCGGGTCTCCCGCGACCGCCGCTCGTATTTTAGCGAAGCGCACAGTACTTAATTGTTTTTAATTATCCCGAGGAACGCGGCGTATATAATTATCGTTCGGCCTAAAACGAGAGGTGCGGTTCGCCGATGTTTGATAGCCCCATGCCTTTGTTCCTTGAAGGGTCTTCGCCGCGTCCACTCGGGGCGTACACAGAACGCAACCGCCGTGGCCCCGTCCACACGGGCGTACATCGAAGGTGGATTTAAACGACAGCATCGATCGGATCGGTTCCGAAACTGGCACTGACACGAGAAATCGAAACAATGGTAGACCACCGACGAGCGGATTTTCCGTACAAGGAGCATACCGCCGACGTATCGCGTTCGCGTACCGTACAGTAGGTACATATGTATGTACATACCTCTGTACAGTTGCCGATCCGCGAACGCGTAGGACCTCCGGTAATCAGAATTAACTCGATATAACTTACGAAGATCGAGTGGGTAGAGACGGAAATTTATTATTTCGCGAGGAACTCGTTGCCGAGCCGGGAGCTTTCCACGGCATTCGCCGTGTTCTCCAGCGGTTGTTTTCGTTCGATCCTCGGAAGAAGGGACAGGGAAACGAGGAAGAGAACGCGCCACGATAGAGAGATCGTATACTCACCTTTGCTTCCGACGCCGGAGAACACTACCGGAACCGGAGAAGCACAGAGTGGGCCGGCCACGCGTTGGCTCTGGGACGCGGCCGCTCTTGAAACCGATTTACACGACTTTAACGATCACCCGTGAAATTTACGAGCGGACGTAGCCGCGTGCCAACTAGTCTCCCCGAAGCTGTTCGAACGCGCCACGCTGCGCCGCGAAATCATTTTTCTTTTTGGCGGTGCAGGTGTTGCACCGTTCGCCGTGTATCAAACGATCCCGAACCCCTAACTTGCTTGCTCTCTCTCTCTCTCTCTCTCTCTCTCTCTCTCTCTCTCTCTCTCTCTCTCTCTCTCTCTTCCGTTTCTTGTTCGGCGAACTTACCGTCGCCCGTGACGAATCGCGACAATATTTTCCTCGCAGACTCTGATTTTCGATATTCCGGCAGCTTCCTGCCGTGCGTCGTATCGGTCTGCTCGTAACTCGTAATTTGCCCACGACACGCCCGAGATTATCCTCCACGATGCGATGCACGAAATTTTTCGAGGGATTCGCTGGGCCTCTTCTCTTACCACGAGCGAGATGAAACGAGCCGATAGTCAGGATTCGATGCATTTTAAACGCGGCTCCCTCCGAGTGTCTTTAAGTTCGCGGAAGAGCTCCGCCCGACCCGGGATCCACGGCGTCGCGTCGCACCGTGTGTGTATCGCGAATGATCGTCTGCCGGTGACAAAGTGGCTTCTCTGTCACGAGGACAAAAGGACCAGGGGGAAATACGGCCCGTATAACGACGCCATTCATCAGTAACAACGGTGTCTGGCATTGTGCGACGATACAGCGACTCCCGTTCGATGTCGTTGTTGAACGTTTCATCGAGTGCACCCCACGACCCAGCTTCCGATTGTACGATCTTACGTTCGTCGATGCGCGATTTCCCTGACCGAATCTAACGAGGCGACGCGACGTACCAATTATGCTTTGCAATACGGGGTGTCCTGATTTCATTGAATTTCATTGATAACCTTGATACAGGTACAGCAGTGGGCACAGTGCTGACGACCGTCACCGCGAACGATGTGGACAGTTCCCCGGCTTTGACTTACCGATTCGGGAACGTGACTAATCCAGGCCCTTTCAGTATCGACCGTTACGGCGGCAAGGTCGTTCTCCGCAGACGTTTGGATGCCGAGACGCGGTCGGAATACAGCCTGCAAGTGATGGCCAGCGATGGCATCCACGAGGCGATCACGAACTTGATAGTTCGCGTGACGGATCTGAACGACAACACGCCTCGACTGCAGCAATCCGCGTACATCACTACTCTTCCAGGTGAGTAATATTCATAGAAACTTAAGCTGTTCGGTTGGTGTTTCGTGAAAACATCGGGGTGAAATTGAAACGGGGGTGCGAGGATGGAAGGAAGGAAGGAAGGAAGAGGCATGTCAACGGGGGACAAAGGAGAGGGACATGCCCCTCTGCGTGAAATAAACACGAGTGTAAAAACTGGTTTTTAGTAGACACGCGTTGTCCTGTTGCCCGTGTTCCAAACTCGAATTGACACCGCGCCAAGATAAAGCGCGGAAAAGAGAGGCGAACAGAGAGAAAGAGAAAGAGAGGAGGAAGGAAGGACGACAACGATGGAGAAGAAAGGTGGACGACAGAGGTGGAGGGGTGGGGACCGATGAAAAGCTAGCTGCTCGAACGGCGAAAGGATCGGTGAACGAAGGAACCGAAGGTGGAAGAGAGACGCACGAAAAGGAACGGCAAAGACGACAGGGGGTGAGGTTGACGGCGGTGTGGAGAGGGGGGTATGGGGAGAAGAGGAGAATTGCGAACGCCTCGCACATAAATAAACGCGAGGACACCGTTTGCGAAGCAGCCGAAAAGCCGCCTTCGCTGCAACCGCCGGCCGAGATCACCGGCTTCGAAGACTCTCGAAACTTATTAAAAATACATAGGCCTGCGCCTAATGGTGCATTTGGGTGGGCGGTAGAGGGGTGACGGAGGAGGCTGGATTGGCAGGAGGTGGACGTGGAAAGAGTTGAAATGGGGGAGCTCCCACGGCGACGGCCTCGCGAATTTGCATCTTCTTCTTTTCGCCTCTTCTCAACCCTCGCTACGTGGAATCGCGAAAACGGGAGAAGAAGGCAGGGGGACGACGAGAAGGGCTTCCTTCGAAGAGAGATCCGAAAGGCGTGTAGCCGGTCGATAACCGGAGCCACGGGATCCGGGGAGGAGATCTAATTCTTCTCGGTTGTGTACGTTTTCGATGCTTTTTCGCGTGAAAGGCGGATCGTTTATTTCGCGATCAGCGAACAAGGAAGACGAGTTAATCCGGTGATTATCAAAATCGTATTAAGGTGTCCCGAGACGGCAGAATACACGTTCTGGAAAGAAGAAGGGATTAATGAAGAGAAGGGAGAAAGCTCGGCGAACTTCGGTGCTGCCGGTAATAAGAATTCGTCCCAGTAAGGCATCGTGACGCGAACACGTATACTCCACGGTCATACGCACCTCGCAATAATTATAGAGTACCTGTCACTTCTCGGTTAAGATCCTCCCTTCCTTCTCCGAGGTCGTCCTACCTCCTCACCTCGGACATCCCCAAAGGGCTGCGAGTCCGTGAAGTTTTATTTCAGTCTCTCCACCTCTCCGCCCTTCCGCCCCTTGCTCCCTCCTTTTCTCTTTCTCCTGGCCCACCGTTCGGTTATCCTCGTCTCTCTTCCTCGCTTTAGGTCGAGGCTTGGCACATTAATGCCGAGTTATCCGACGATTTGAAACGCATCGAAATGATTTTTGTACGGCGGAGCGGAGCTGGCCCCACGGCTCGACCGGCCGAGCGATTTATACAACTGGTTATTATTTCATACTTCCGTTCAGCCCGACGTCAGAACGGCTTATCCTCCTCCTTTACCGAGAAAAGAAAGAACTGGAGGTGGTGGCAGAGCGGTGGTGCTGCTCGAGGACGTACCTACCTCCGACAAAAAGAGGCAGAGGGTACTTGACCTCGTGCCAGTGATCCCTCGATCTTTGTCCCGGGCTCTGGCTCGGGCCCTTTTCGAGTACATACGCGCTCGCACTTCTTGAAAACCGACAGTCGAACCTCGGTACACGTGTATATATGTTGTTACTTTAGCATCACTAGTCTTTACTCCCTTATCACTAGTTATTACTAGTCTTAATTTGTTACCACTAGTTCGTGGTTAGGTCGATTAGTGTATGTTGATGGTTAGCGGGTGTTGCTGGGTGGTTAGTAGTTAGTGGTGGTTACTCTTAGTAATAACTAGTGACAACAAATTAAACCTAGTGATAACGAAGTAAAAACTAATGATAACTAGTGACAACGAAGTCAAAACTAGTGATCCTGAACTCACAACTAGCGATACTAAAGTAATACCAGTATTATTAGAAGTATTTTTTTACGTGTCTACCTAGTAGCTGCATCATGCTCACGTTCTGTTTCCGTTTGTCGTACAGAGGGACGCGGAGACCTGCAAGAAATTCTGACGGTGAACGCGACCGACGACGACCTCACGGAGGAAAACAGCCGAGTACGATATTATCTGTTGAAAGCTACCAAAGGCTTCTCCGTGCATCCTGTGACCGGTGTTCTGACGGTTAACCGTACCGCGATACCAAGACCCCTGCCCAAAGAGGTGGAGCTGGCCGTTGTGGCGGAAGATTACGGGAAACCGCCGGCGTCATCCGTCTGCTCGATCGTGGTACGATTGAGCAGCTTGAAGAGCACGCTGCCGGGAAAAGAATACAAGATAACGGTGAAGGAAAATTCTTCGAGGGGAACCATTCTGATGAGATTGTCCGACGTGGACTTGTTGGACGGTAGCATCGTTGCTGGCGACGACAGCGGAACGTTCGAAGCGTCCAGAGGAGAATTGATTCTTTCCAAGGTGCTCGACAGAGAAACGAAGGACAGGTAAGAACGGTTTATTCGACACGACCTGACACGTTGATTCGCTTTCTTTCGGAGTGCTTACGACGACATTAATTTTTTAGGTACGTCCTGCGACTCGGTTCGAAGAACCAGAATATGACAACTGGATCGCTAGCCGGAGACGAACCCATTACGGTGATCGTCACGGTCGAAGACGCGAACGATAATTACCCCCGCTTCCTGGAAGAGTTGCACCAGGTATCGATTAAGGAGAACGCAGCCCGTGGAACCGTCGTGGCGATTTTGCAGGCAAAGGACGACGACCTGGCTGGAAGCGCGGCTGCGAATCTGCTGTACGAAATTACATCCGGAAACGACGCCGGCCTCTTTCGCGTAGAGAAGACCACTGGGGCCGTGCTGGTGAACGCAACCCTCGACTGCGATCTCGAGCCGGAAATCTACAACCTCGTGGTGATGGCGTGCGACAGCGATCCGGTATCTCCTCTCTGCGCGTTGACCAGGCTAAGAATCCGTCTGGAGGATGTGAACGACAACTCCCCGAAATTCCCGGTCTCGGAATATTTGGAGTTTGTCGGAGAGAACGAGCCAATCGGTACGACGGTCTTCTCGGCTCGTGCCTCGGATCTCGATCGCGGCATTTTCGGTTCCCTGAACTATTCCATCGTGTCCGCCGCCGCGACCGGCTTCTCCGACATCGACGACAGCTGGAAGCTGTTCGCGGTGGACGGAAAATCCGGCACCGTGACCACGCGCGCAGTTTTCGACTACGAGCTGCGCAATCGATACGCTTTCACTTTGAGGGCCACCGACACGGGTGGACGAGCAGCCGCCGTCCGAGTCCGGGTGGAAATCGAATCCAGGGACGAGTTTTACCCGCAGTTCACCGAGAGAATGTACAGATTCGGTATCAGGAGTGGAGCTCGGATACTCCCTGGCACGGTTATTGGCCATGTGACGGCTACCGATCGCGACAAGGGTCCAGACGGTCGGGTGGTTTATCAGTTGACGTCTCAGCACCCGTATTTCAAGCTGAATCGTACCACGGGATCGTTGATCGTGAAACAGAAACTGATACACATCGACATGGACGTGGAGGAATCGTCGCGATTGGTGGTCAGCGCTAGTTCCGGTAGACAGGGATCTCTGTCGAACATGACGGTGGTGGAGATCACATTGATGGACGACAACGACATCAACGAAGCGAGAGGCGCCACTGCGTTGGCCACTCCGAACGACGTGGGAGGTTCAAATATGGCCGTCGCCGCATCCGGAGGTCTGGCGGACTGGGCTTTGGGTCTACTGATCGCTCTGCTTCTCTTGGTTGTCGCTTTCGGGGCTGTTTTCCTCTACCTTCACCTGCGCAATCGAAGGCACAAGAAACCGGGAACGAAACCGGGTCTAAACGGAGAGAGTAACGCCACCGCGTCGAACAGCTACGTCGATCCAAGCGCTTTCGACACTATTCCTATTAGAAGCGTGGCCGGTGTCGGTAGTGCAGGGAACGGAGGCTCTGGAAACGGTAACGGGGGTGGCGGTGCCGCCTCTTGTCAATTCGCGCCACCCAAATACGACGAGATACCACCGTACGGTACTTCCGGCCAATCCGGACAACAGCAGACCACCTCGGAATTGTCAGGTAGCGATCAGTCCGGATCGTCGGGCAGAGGTTCGGCCGAAGACGACGGAGAGGACGAAGAGATTCGGATGATCAACGAGGGACAACAGACCGGTGACTCTGCGAGCGATCTGTCGGTGCACAATACTCAGGAATACTTAGCCAGGTTAGGTATCGTCGATCCCCCGGCCGGCACACCTAGAAGACCACCGGAAGCGCTGCCCCTCGACAGCTTGCACCTGTTCGAGGACGAGGCTGCCACCGAGGCCGACATCGCCACGTTGATTTACGGAAAAATAGGCGAATCCGGTAGACCAATGTCGGGCTTGGAGGTACCCGGTGGCCCGTCCATGAACGGTTCTCTGAGTTCGATCGTGCACAGCGAGGAGGAACTCACAGGATCGTACAATTGGGACTATCTCCTCGACTGGGGTCCGCACTATCAACCCCTCGCTCACGTGTTCAGCGAAATCGCCAGGTTGAAGGACGACGCTGCCAGCGTTCAAAGCGGAAACTCGGGAAGCAGCGGGAAAACCAAGTCTGTACATAAAGCCCCTCCCCCGCCGTTGCTTACTTCCGTTGCTCCCAGATCGTTGGCGGCCCCCGCGTTAGCCAGAGGCATCCTCCCGAGGTCCCCGATCAGTCACGATGCTTCCACCTTTCCCTCGGCGGCCCTCAGTCCGAGTTTCTCCCCGTCCCTGTCACCCCTCGCGACACGAAGTCCCAGCATCAGTCCTTTGGTGCCGCCCGCCACGCAAAGGTCCAGTCAGAGTGCCAATAGGGGAATTCCGGTTACCGACGCCGAGCTCCGGATCTAACGATCTTTCGAAATAAATGTCGCGGTCACGTATTAGTATTAGCCGCGTGATACCTCGAAATCGGGATCGCACTGTTCGACGGTTCAGAAACGGATTGAGTAAATTCGAACCGATCGTGTGATTTAAGTGCGCGCGGTGTGTATAAATTAGAGACTGTAAGCTGACTGACCTTCGATGACTGAACATCGGAGGCGCCAAGGTGCAAATTTTCTATTCCCCTCGTGATAAGCAAACGCCTCCTTTTCGCGCGCATTAATTATTGTAGATAATTTCGTCTTATCGCGCTGTACGAGGAATTCGACGCGTGGATTGTATGTACCTACTCACTATACCTGTATCGACGACGAAAATGAGGCGATTGCACGACTATTCCTGTATGTTGATATTATCTCTCTTCCTTTTTTGTACGATACGACTGTTACTTGCCGTTTCGATCGTCGCGTCGGCCGATCAATAGCTGAAAAAATACTCGAATCCCTGTAAATAGGAGGCGCGAGCTGCGAGCGCTTAACCGTTAAGTAACCGTGTACATAATACTCCAACGAACGGACGAAAAGAATGATTAACGATATTTCGCCTTATAATCAAAACGATAGACTGCCCTTACACGCGAACGATTTCGATGTTCACGCCATGCCGGTCGAAACACGCGGATGTACAGTGTGATGTAATCGTTTTTTAGGTCAACCGCCCGGTGAAACGTTTTCTCGGGCATGGCGGTGTGTCATCGCGTCGTAAATGCGTCGCCACGAGCGGACTGATCATTCTGGTATTCGTGGCAGCGTGGATCCGGACACGCTCCTTAACCTCTCGTCTAATTTTCTATTTTTTTTTTTTTTTTTACATCGCGTTTTCGTTTGCCCCGTAAAAATCTCGATGTAACACGGGCAGACGAAACGCCCAGCCACGTGAATACGCATAAATACTAGCGAATAGATATGTCATATTTTGTATAAAAATAAAAAGAACAAAACTCTTTGTACAAAGACTCTCCTGTGAGCCAAGGATCCGCGCGATGGTGGATCTTAAATAAATGAATTTTTTAGGAAACCATGATTCTCGTTTCTTGGCAAACCTTTGCGATCCGTATTACGACGTTATCGATTTGGGATACGGGACGAAGAACGATTGTGAGGAAGGGACGTGGGAGTGGATGGAGGGAAGAAAGAACAACGTGGTCCCGTATAAACCTGCATCTTGTTATACAACACGTTGAGCCTTATAAGTATATTCACACGTAGTCTTTGAAGTAATTCGATAAATTCTTTCTCTATTAACCGCTCCTGCTCTCTAGGCTATAAACAAAGCACTTTCCCATTCACCGTTCGACGGTAACACAAGGTCGGTATCGCGCAGAGGTGTGTAGTAGCTCGGATAAACATCGATGCGAACGATTCTGTTAGAACCCAACGTAACAACGGGAGAACCAAAGAAGAAAGCAGAGTATGTATTCTTCAAACGAAACAACGCTCGGGCTTGTAAATTATCGCCAGGAATCATTCGGGTTAAACGACACACACTACGAAGCACTATTTATCCAGTTAATTTGTACATTTAAACAGTCTCTACGATGGAACACGTATCGACCTACATATCTAGTGTCTATAATTAGTTAGTGGATTCTTCTCGTAATTTCTCCTAGAACGTTAAACGTGGTATTTATTAAAACGACATATTCAAATGGCATGTCCAGTCTTGAGGCTGCCCGTCAAAGAGCGCTAGATGTGATCTTCTCTTTCGTTCGTTTCTGGGATCTACGCTATGAAACGGAGAACCAGCGTCTCGATGTTCCAATTATACAATACTAAAAGGGGAACACTAATCGTGACGGTGCACAGAGGCAGAATCGCGGACACGGTGCACACCACCGCGCAGGTTTCCGTGCACCAGTCTGTATAATGTAGAGTCGTCAATGGTCCGAAAGTTAAATTCAGTATAATAGTCAAGATTCTAACGAAACCTACAATCTTGTTTCCAACGTTTCGCCTAGGTTTGCAGCAATGTTCAAAGACATTACACGCGTCGAACCTAACCGATGACTATTCGCTTCGCTCCTAATGTCGTGGCTCGCGTTAATCGGTTTGCGTCGCGACATTACTATGTCTACGGTGTGTTTACACGAAACAAAAAAAAAAAAAAAAAAGGGAAGAAAAATGTTTACCAACAGTACGGGACATGTTCTCGCATCATCGATCATGATCCAGTGTTAGGAACGAGCCGGATCGAAAGTAGCAAAGTCATCGTGGCGCCGTGCAACGTTTTACTCATTGTCTGACAATCGTGAAAGGTACTTGAAACAGTCGAGTGTTTACGTATCGGTGGAAAAGTCTTGTGGCAGTAGAACACGATCGATCACCAAAAATGTGTTTGTTCAGCCAATGAGCTAACGTTTCCGTATGTCCGGAAAACGAAAAGAATTGTTCTGTCCAGTTTCAGTGCGGCCGGTGAACACCGCGTTAAAATAAGGCACCACATTCGACGCTGCTCGCGCGACCGATCAACAGAAACGATCGTTACTATTCAGGAGCGCAACTGAATCGGCGATATCTCGGTTTGCATTCCCCTCGACGATGCCACTACAGAAGCATTGGAACAGTTTCGTTATTGCTATATTCCTAAAGTAGTCTCGTGTTGCGCACTCCTTGATATTGACTTTGTTTTTGATATACCGTTAAACGCGTTACCCATTTCGGAAACGAACGATCTTCACGGCGAAACTTGCGTTCGAATTGTTCCTTACGAGCACTCGCGATTCACGAAGTTCCGTGGCATCGACGGAACGGCAAAATATGACGCGTTGAACAGACGGATCGGGTGCCCGACGTGTCCTCTTTTCGATCCTCGTTGAAACGCATCGTTCTTTTATAACTTTCCCGAGAAGACAGTGTGCGTTCGTTAACGATATGCACGGGACGCGTTTCGAGCTAAACTCGGGATGAATCAGTGGTCAAACTGTCTCCTCCGTCACGCTCCTGGGCATCTGCAACACGCTGATGCTGAAACGAAACAATAACGTTGAACGAGGCGCCATTGAAGTCAACGTCGATTCGGAGCGGCACATTAAGAAGCGGTTGATGAGCTTTCGAGGATGACGATCGACAAAGTTACGTATGTACATATAGGTATACTCGTGAATGTCTATGATCGATGTGATGAACGCCTGGTACGGTGATAAGAAAAAAAAAAACAAATGATTCCAACAAACTTTGACACACGAACGACAACTTGATTCGAGTCTGACCTGCGATACCTGTGTGCGACATTCTATGAATTCGTACGAATTCGCCGCTTGCTTAACCACCGTTGCGAAGTTAACACTTCGTTGCGTTGGCAAAGTCAACGAAAGAACGCAGCCTCGCTCGCTGGACCGTAGCGTGTAAACAAACGATCCTCGAGGAGCGAAGGTATTAGTCTCCCGGCATTAAATACATACGCTCGCTTTTCTACGATGCCACGCTCGATTTATCGTGGCGTTCACCCCTAAGGTCATTGCGCAACAATTTGCATAATGCCGGTACGAAAGCGCGTTCTGCTTCTTGCGTGTGAATCATTCGACCACGGTACGTTACATTTGCGATTGATTGGTTATTTACAAGTTACGCGCGGTCTGCTGATCTACGGCTTCTAGGTCAAACTGGCACGATTTTCACTGTACGAATGGCCGCCGTAAATCGCGAGTGGGATAATACGCTTAATAATTACGGGACGGTTTATAAAAAAAAAGGAGAGTGTATGCGTGTGTCTGAGCGGACGAGAGAGACAAGTTTTGTGGGCGGACGCGATTACGTTTACCACGAGCGTACTGCAGGCTCCTCGGCTTCCTCCTCCGATGATCGATATAATTGACGCGGATCATTGATTTTCAAGATGTAACGACCGCGTCGGTACGGGCCGGATCCTTAGAAATGATTCGCGAAAACACGGAAATGAGAGTAACTCGTGCACGACGAAAGAAGCCTGCCATGAATCGTCGTTTATAAATGTCAACGAATCGAACACGTTATGTTCGCAATGTGTAAGTTAATCAGTCCCGTCGAGCATATCGAAGCGGAATCAAAGACACAAGGCGAAAACCAGGATGAATGCACGCGATCGTTCGTGATCGTACAAAGTGATAGCCTAGCCCTACCAACAAGCTTGTTTACTTGGCGATGCCGGCTATCCTCGAATCGTCCTGCATCTCAACTACGATGGTGTCAGGATCAGGTACTCTATTGGCGGAAATGCATCCGTTCGCGATCGTCGTCGGTAGAACGGTCTCCGACTGAAACACAATCGGCAGATTGGTCCCCGCGCGTTTCCAGCTTGCGTCGATTCGATACGAAACGAAGATACCGTACCTGATAGGCTGCCGCGTCCAAAGCCATCAATTCTTTCTTCGATAATTGCTCGACCACGGCAGCAGCGTAACAATCGCCCAGCATGTTGTTTGTGGTTCGTATGCGATCCCTGGACGCGTGAAAATTTCGGATTACACGAATAGAAGGAAAACAGAGGGTAGGAAAGACGATACTTACACGAACCAATCGATGGTAAACAGCAACGAGACATTATATACCGGAGCGTCGATGGCGCTCAAAACGACCAGCAAAAGTACGAGGGCGGCGCTTGGCACCGAAGCCGACGACACGGAAGCGGCGGTCGACGTTAAGCTTCGAAAAGAAAAGAGTCTTAGTTAGCTCGGCCGATCCGATAGATTTACATCGCATTCGTAGGTACATTAGGCTAATGAGAATTAGGCAAGAAGCCATTAGAGTTGGCGGACAGCTGCTTACATTACGGTTACGATTTCGCCGAAGCCCAAAGCGATGCCATGCATCTGCGCGATGAATATACTTGCAACCGCGACGAACAGAGCCGTCCCGTCCATGTTAATGTTGCACCCGATCGGTAGAACGAATCTGGTGACTCGGGGATCGACTCTGAGTTTGTCCGTCATCAGGCGGAACGTGACAGGAAGCGCGGCAGCCCTGTACAAAGCTGCATTAGTAAAGATAGTGCATGTCGCGTTTCTATATGGATAGCAAGGTTATTTCCCGCGTGCTGCTTTGCCGGTGTCCATGAGGAGGAGGGTCATTCTGGCGAAAGATCGTTCGACAAATTTTTCCACAAAAGATTCATCGCTGTCGTACACGCTTTTTAATGGCAATGCGATGCGAATGGGACAAGCACACGAGTCAAAGAAGAGAATAATGGGACGACGCGTTGTACGTAAGTCGACCGATAGAGCGTGTTCACCGACGGAAAGGCGTTACGAGAAATGAAATAATTAACCAGAATGACCGCGAGGCGAGCTGAAAATCAACCAGGATTAATCGGAAACGACGCCGGGAAGAAGGTGATCGTCCGTTTCATCTCCCGAGTGAACCTAAATCTGTAACAGACAAGCGTATGTACCTTCATGTTGCGGCCATCGATTACTTACCAAGGCCACCCTCGACCTCTCTCTGAACCACCTGCAAAAGGCCGCGTGCAGCGCGTGCTCTAATACATCATCATGATATTCATACAGTCTCTGTTCAGATACACTGAGAGCTGTGTCTTTCTCTCAGTCACAGTGTACGCATAGTTGTGTACGCTCTCTTCTGGAAAAAGTTAATCCACATAGAAAACAAGTTGAATTAGACATTGGCGTTGCAGGTCGGTTAGAACGATCTTGAGCACCGCGACGATGGGACGGAAAAGGTTTCGACGCGTGGCATTCAACGTGGAATGGAATAATTCCGATCTTTTCATGTACGAATGCTTCTCTGTCCCACGATGCATCGAAAGGTTTGGACGCGAAGGACGAGCAACGTGACAAAGTGACAACGTGACAACGTGACAACGTGGACAGGGAAAAAAATAGGAAAATGGGAACACGTTCAGAAGATCGAAAGTCTAGGGAATCGTCGAGGAGAGAGTAAAGGAAAATGGATATTGGACGTACGATAAACGTTGTCGGATAAACTGAAAAAATGATCGTTGCTGCGCGTGATCCGCAAGAGAATGAATAATCAAAGATAGAAAACGATCGTAGTTCAGCAGTTCTGGCCAGTGATGGGCGTCGCCGTCAGACCTAGAAGAGCGGGCTCGACGCGAGCAAGCAATATTTTTTTCAGTTTTCCTCGATTTCTTGAAAAGATGCTTACATAATAACATGGTTAGCGCGGAAGCCTCCTTTGCCGGTATCTTCTTCTTCGGCCTCTCACTTCTGCCCGCGCGACGGCGAAAGGCACGAAGATTCGGATAATGGAAGCCCTCGAAGGCTTCCGCGCCGCGAATCAGTCCAGGTGACACGGAGTCAGCTGATTTCCGGCTCAAGAGACACGAACACCGTTCCCATGCACTTGTGTATCATTGCGTGTCCTTCCAAATCTCTCGCCACTTTTCATTCCTTCGAATGCACGCGCCTCGAAATTTCGGTGCTTTTCTTAAAACGGACGTTGGTAAATTAACGACGGATCGATGCCAAGCTTCACCGAAAGTTCGTGGACGATCACCGACAACCGGGAGTATCCGCATCCTAAGTGCCACCCAGAACTGCATACCTCTCTCCCTTTCTCTCTCTCTCTCTCTCTTTCTTTCTTTCTTTATCTCTCTTTCTCATTGGTCATGACGAGAACTCCCCATGAGAAACGCGAGAATATTAAAGAAACGTAATGACCCTGACGAGGGATCAAAATTTGGACGGGAAGAATGAACGGCTCCGTCAACGTTCGACAACGTCTCCGTAGAGCGACGTTGTGAAACGCTGCTTAAAACCGGAGCTGTTTGGAATGGAATATAGTACGGGACCACGGCCTCGCAAAGCCTCCTCTCGGCTAGCTGAAACATATTGTCTCTATCAATCGATACGAAAATCGTATGCTCCCGGCCTGGTGGTTTTCGTGTCTCGAACGCGTTATCGTCTTGTTTCGTTTATTTGTAATTCTTGTTTTTTTTTTTTTTTTCAACAACTGATAATCGAAAAGGACACGTCCGAAAACGAAAGAAAAGGAGGTGGGACCGAAGGGAATCTCGCGGGTAGGATCGAAGCGAATGCGTGTGACGAAACTAAAATGGGTCGGAAAATAGATGACGATGACGACCGAGGCCATGTAAAGGCAGCCGATTATTATGGGTACTCTGAAGGTCGGGCTGAGTTCGAAGATCGACGACTCACGTTGATGCCATGGCGAAGGCGGTGAGGGTACCCTGGGCGAGGCCGGCATAGAATTTAAAAGGATTCTTTCTCACGATGGCGAGGTAGATCAGCTGCATGATCACCAGCTGATAGAAAAAGACACCGATCACGATCGTGACGATGAACCAAGCGAGCTGCGACATCACCAACGCCAGATCGGTCACGCCCAGTATTTTCCCGGCAATTACGGAGGTGATGCCCACTGGAGTCATCCTACGAGTCAAACGATACTTTTCCATTGGTATTTTTTTCATTTTACTTTCTTTGTTTTTTTTTTTTTTTTTTGCTTCGTGAAAGTCTTTACTCTGGAATAAAAGTTTTGCACGTACCACATCACGGTCGACACCATTCGCATGATGACTTCGAAAACAGCCTTGAAGAAGTCGATCACGATCTGGCCCTTTTCGCCGAGCGTACCTAAGAACGTTCCAAAGACCAAACAGAAGAAAACTATGCCCAACGTGTTCGTCCCACTCCTGTACTGAGTCACTCTCGTCAGCTCCACATCTCCCAGGACCTCCGTGGACATGGTGTCGGTCAGGTTCCGAAACGGTTGAGTCTTTGGAACGTACACCGTGTGTGCCTGTCGGGAACAATCGAAAATGTTAGACGAAACCGAGGGACGTATGACCGTTGAAAGACAAAAAAAATTCACCTGCTGGAACGCTGCCTGGAATATATTGTCCGGGAACATGTTCCTGTAACGTTCGAGAAAGTTCGATTCAGATACGGCGTATATTTTTTATAAGTACCCCGAATAGGTACTCGACACCTACGATTATCGGCTTTCACAGAATCGTTTCTCCATACAACGCGCAATTGTATTAGTGAACGACACGCGCGTACAAGCGTATGTTTTACACGGAGTTGTTCTGCCCGTTGCGACTAAAGTACCCACGATCGATATGCATACTTCTATTTTCAGCGCGTTGGGTATCATCCTCGATGGTTGCGACGGCTTAGGAAAGTTCACCGATCGTGAAGCTACGCGACCTTAATCCTCATCGAGATACCCCTATTCTTTCCAGAACGTATTGCCGAGCTCATTGCCAGACAGGGAAGTACGCCCCGACGTGACGCGACTTAGGGGCATAGGATCGATTGGTTATTTAAAACGGCACGGCGAACAGAAAACTATTAAACGATGTTATCGCTCGGCATTGGGTTTACCGCTGTGTTTAGATAAGACGAACGTTTATAATCGATATGATACTGTTCCAACAACGAGCAAGGTTACCGTGAAAATTCTCACGATATCCGTGTTAGCACAGGGATTAGTAGAACGAGTCGAGCGTTGCTCCGACAACGGGGTAAGGAACTCCATTTTTATCATGGAAAAATTCCAGAAGGCGGTTGCCATGCGTGACCACGCAAACGAACGAAAATAACGATTCCGATCGATAACCAACGAGGAGCGGTCCCGGCGGAAGATAAGAAAACTACCTTCCCAAATCCAGAAGGCTGTCAAGGATGTTGACGGCTCGTCCGTTGTGCGAGGTTGCCATCGATCTTCGAATGCCAGGATTACCCGGGTGAATAAGGAGAACGAGGATAACGCCGAGGACAGCGTTCAACAAGGAGGTGAGTATAAAGTAGACCAGCGTGCGTACGGCGATCATTCCGTTCATTCTTGCGTTCAAGCTCGCTGAACCTGAAAACATTCCTGTCGTTATTTTATATCACGAAATAAGAAACGTGAGATATTTCGTATTCACCGAGCACATAGATAGATATATATATATATATACATCGTAAATTTCAGAATATTACCAGATATAAGGCTGGCGATCACCAGCGGCAAGATCATTAACTTCAACAGCCTCATGAAGAGCTCTCCAGGATAACTGATTAACATAACTGCGTCATCGCCGAGGCCCAGGGGTCGCAGACCGAATCCTGTAAAGAGTAACGAGGTTACAGCCGCTCCAGCTCCTTCGTGGACACGTCGCGTTGTTGTATAGTATTGTATAATAAACGCGGAGATATAATCGAAATAATACGTGGCGAAATCGTAGGCGAGTAAAGCTACCTTGGAGTAGTATCATAGCAAGGCCCGATATTTTCAATGAAATCTCCCCGGGAATGAATAGCGCCATTTAGCTATAGAAACGGCATGTTATGTAACAAATTGCTTTATCGATACGCGCGTGCAAAGTAGACGAGAGCTTTTCATCGAAACTCCTATATAATTGACGCGCAAAAAGAAGGAATCCTGTTGTGGATTTGTGCACGTCATTCGACGCGATTGCGAACGTCCGCGCCTGACGCGTTTCCGATAGAAGTTGCATTTTCGGATTCAGAGCTGCTTCGTAGTCTCCACACACACCCTGACATTAAGCAGACGATTAAACGGATAAAGAAAAGGATAGGGCGAGTCGAGTGCACGAGTGGCTCGTTCAAGGTTGGTCCTTCGGCCACGAGGGGGCAAATTAATTAGACGAGTCTTTTGAAAGAAACCTCTCGTCGGTGATTGGCACCTTTCGACGCGATAACGCGATTAGCTTTTATGTAACTAATGTGAATTTCGAATCGGCTCGTCCGCGACCTATTACGCGAGCGACAGGAAAGGCTTGTTTCTTCTGTCGGCTAAAGTTCTCGAGCCACCGGCTTCTTACGAAATTCCGAAACGATATTCGAAGAATAGGTATGTAGGTATAGATCGAACGATTACGAAGCCCCGTTCGTTAAGCAGCGCGCATAACCAATCGTTATTAACGCCAGTCCTGTACACGCGCACGTGACGCAATACACAATAGACGGCGTTCGGCTCGGTCAAGAAACGTGAAACGACCAAACGGTTCTTATTTGTCACTCGTAATCGATGATTCGACCGTACCATTGTCGGCAGACGTAAAATCGGTTCGCATCGGATGAACTCGACCTTGGCATGCTTCTTGTAACGGATGAATGTGCAGCTTTCTTTTGGCACGCTTCGACCATTACCTCGAGCTTGTAACCGCGCCTTTAAGCTACCTATACAATCTTTTTGCCCTATTTACAAGGGGAAGGGCGGCCACCATTCCGGAAACGCGAAGCTCGGGAAAGTTTGCGAGTTCGTTCGGTGGGTATACCACGAAGACACTCGCGCTCCCCTCCGTTCGAGATGAATGCGCACGCAATTGATATTTACTTGACATATCGGCGTATCGTGTACTCGTTCGACACTAGGTATCTCGTGGTTAGTTTCCCGTGGATACACGCGAAGCACATGTTTCTTTTTTTTTCTTTTTTTTCGGAGGAACGAATACGAAAGCCGTGAGCTTTCTGTTATTGCTATAGGTATTCGACCGGATTGGAGATCGAAGATTTAAGATTTCAGGTTTGAGACTAAGTTTTCGGTACTCACCAAGTATCATGCCGAACAACACGCCGGAGAGGGTGACCACGAGAAGAAGGTTCTCTCGCATGAACTTTCTGGTGTCGGCGGTCACCTTACGGGGACCCTGAGAGGCCGAGACGTCCTGCCCATCCATCTTGGCGAACAGATACTCGGAGAACCGAGCCGAGGACTTCTCCTCCATTTCACTGGGCCGCCAGTAAGCGGCGTAGGTGGTGGCGGTGGAGCCGGTCGCGCACGAGGAGGCCGATCCTCTGGCCGATCGCGCGACCGATTCTGCCAAGCTCCCTTCTCGCGATCTGTCCCGGCTAACGGCGGGGCCCCGGCAGCACCACGACGACGACGGGTTGCCGTTTTGGGGGTGTTTCGGGAAATCCGTGCGGAACGAGCAATCACGGACTCCCACCAAACGTCCAAATAGCCTGACGGCCGTACGAGAGCCTGGTAGCTCGATCGTGATAGCGGGATGCTACTCGACACCCCTTCGAACGGACAGCAATGTTTCTTCTCGCGGTTATTTCTCGTTGATCCGCGGCCACCGGATGTTCCAACAGCACTCGAACGCGTTTCTACCTTGTTCCGTGCTTCTCGAAGGGCTTACGCTTTCGGGTATCTGCGCGATAACATCGACGAAACAGGCCGAGCGGGCGGGCGGACACGGGCGGGCGACGATGTCTCGAAGGAGGAGCTTGCTGATCGACGTTCGTGCCGAGGTCACCGGTCCCCCGAAGTGGTTGTTTGATCCAGCGCTGAACGTTCGCGCTGTTGCACAGGGTCAGTTACCTCTAAGAGCTGGCAGATCGCAACTTGGGGCGATATCCTCGGTGTTCCTGTGCAACAGAGAACAGAGAACCACGAATGCTCGTTCGTGTCTCTCCTTTATCGAACGGATAGAAGCGCGTCACCCGGGCAGCGGAACAGTTCAACGGAATCGCGAACGTACGATATTGGGAAATTTCGGTGCTCGTTTAATTTTCGACACGTTTCACGCGAAGGATGAGCTCCTACTGGCCGGTTACTGGCGGACATATACGTATTGATTTACTGGGGCTCCCCTTTCCCTCGGCACGTAGTCGCCGAGCCGAAACGGAAGACGCTTGCGCGAACTCCGGCGGCTAAGTCGGTCGACAGAAACGAGGATTGTGCACCGACGCCGATGATATTGCCGCTTGATTGTGCATCGCAAACAACGATGGTCGAACAGAGAAAAAACACAAAGGAGACCGGATAAAGCCACGGATGCTTTGATGTCTCGAAAGAGGGTACCGCGTTACGCCCGGGGGACGGCGAGGGGATCCGCTTTTCCCCGATGAAAATGCATTAGCCGAAACGAAATGAATCTGAAAATGAAAAGGATTGTTCTTCAGCTTTAAATCTCTCCACTCGAATGCCCTGGATTTCTCGGTTGCCTCTGATTACGTAATCAAAACCGTGAAACTGTCCTTCTGTATACGAGAACAGCGATAATATATACCAACGATTCCGCTGTATTCAGTAATTAAATGTAAAATTTATTAAAAATACTACAAAAGCGTAGAACTTTCTACCACAATGTTCTACTTTTACATATGTACGACCGCATGCGCGGCACAGTAGTAGGAATCAGTAGATGCAGGATGCGACATATCTTATATATGGATATATTCTATACATATCGTACAGTATGTATTTACACATGTAGGTACATGCAGGCCCGGTAACTGTCCGACCGGGTACGGGGCGAATCTACTCGCGTCCGACCATAGTGGACTTTTCTACTGCGGAGGGAGTAGTTCAGCTGCTTGCCGCGGTCAACGACAGATGGAGGCACCAAGCATTATCGCGGCAATTTGCATAACATTAAAAACACGAGGAAAATAGTGATTAAAAATACGAAAATCATTTGATTCGTGTGCATTTCATTGACGATTACAACAAGCATAGCGTTTCGAACAGGTCCTGTAAATTCTACATTTTTGGTAGATTATAATTTCTTGGAAACATTTCCACCCTCTTCGTAGCTACGATTCCGAGAAGATTAGAATTATAGAGATGTATGTCGAATTTATCTTTGCACAGTGATATATACTTGACGAATCTGAGAAGACTCTCAGTCATTCGGTGCTGTAATGGCATAGTAAAATCCCCGACGTCTTCGGTAACAATTCGAATAAACGTGATCTTGAAAAACGATCAGTTCTTGTCCGATCGCGAATTGCCTTTCAACGCCGGTTTTCCCGTCGTATCCATATGATAAATGTTTCTCGAAACGCGTGAATTAAGCGACCAGTCGTTGAAGAATTCCGCGCTTCGAAGGGACGGAGGGTCACCCGTTGCTGAATAATGGAAAGCAACTTCTCGTCCAAGATCGTTCCGACGGAGTAAAGTCTCTCATCCCTCTTGTAAATAATCCACGGCCGTGAGCGTAACAGCAACAGCACCGTCTATACGAGACCTTCTATTTATCGAGTTTCCACGAGCGTATCGTACATACACCCACCGGTTCCGCATCTTTCTTTCCGCGCAAGAAAACGGCCGCGCATCGGTGCCCTGTTCGTCCAGACTGAATTTTTCAGACTGACGTCAAAGCTCGACGCAAGAAATATCATTTATAGGCCAGCACGTCGAAGATCCGGTTTACGACTCGCTGGCAATCCGAGGATCTCATTAGGAAATACCGAACGAACGAACAACCGATTCAATTTGTATCGCTAGTCGACGAGGGCTGTACGGGAAGTAAAGAAGAAATGTGGAAAGCGAAACGAACGGGTGAATACCAGCGATCGGATTGTCGGAACCCCCAGGCGGGCACGTACTACTCATACGAGTAGTGATACGTACACGTAAGCAGATCAAACGGTGAATGAACATCGTGAGAATACCCTAATTAAGCTATACCAAAGACTACCGGAAACACACGGAGAATTACACGGAGTGTGGATTATCGATTGCCGTTCTCCCGATCGTCTTCTGTCGGAATAGTCACCGAACGTAATTCCCGGAGAATTTCAGGAGCGTTACGACGGTTGTAAGCGCGTCTAAATCTAGTCGCGTGGCATGTAAATTTAGTTCGATCCAGCTCGAAACACTTCGAAAGTGATCGAATTCGATAATCTGCCGACAATGCCGATAGGCGATGACGTTGTAGTTTCAGATTTACATCATATTGTCGTAACCATAACGCGATTCCCTATTGTTTACTTGCGAACTAGCAAATAGCTTTAACGAGCACAAACAGAGTAGTTACCGCGGGACAAAAGCGATCCGGGCGCGAATACTCGACCAGCCGCCTGGTCTCGGCCATTAATCTTCCTTTGCCTTTATTTCCTCGATGCGTGTACCAGCAACGGTGAAGTCGATTAATACGGTGTTCGAGAAAACATGGCTGGCACACCGTTCTTGGTGCGTTTGCTCGCAAGGACAGACGCCATGGCCGTGTCAACCGCGACGGCGACAGAGAAATTGAAAACTCGCGCAATAGGTAGGTGTTGCGAGGGAACGGGAACGACGGAAAACGAAACCGGGCTGCTTAAGGTAGATTTAAGAATCGCGTCACTGTTGCACAGTGGTTGGTGAGTCGCCCGAAGCTTGAATAGAACTCGGAACTGCGGCGAAGACAAGAGCCATTATACCGGCACGTAAAGCGACGTCAGCCAAAGCTCGAGTGTCCGTCCGTTCTTTCTTGGATCTTCGGCCAGCCTTTATTCCCTGTCTCCTTCTTTTACGATGACGCGCTACCTGCCCGTATACTACCACTGTTATCCAGTCTCGTCCTTCGTTCTATTCTTCACCTATATACATATGATGTATGTATAGTCTTGTTTTCGTTCGGTCACTTCCGTTTGGACGTTCGATAGGCCAGGAAGACACCCGCCATGATTTCGGAATTCAATTTTCGTTGATCGCGATAGGTTGAAACTTCTCTGAACTACTTAAATTTTTCAATTTCCTTCTACGACGCTGTGTTACAAGGGACGTGTAATTTCAAGCATCGAACTCGTCTGTTCTCCACCCCGAGGGTTTTTCATTTTTGTTCTACGGTTTTTTCACTCATTCACGAAGTTTCGTCGCGGCCCGAACACGGTCGACGAAGATCGATCGTGCCTGTTGAAAAGTTTCGACTCGAGCCACGCGAGCACCCGAGTGCACGGCGAAATCTAACGGAGGTTAATTTGGAAATGAGATTGCGAAAAGTCACGTTCAACAAATTACATCGATGAATAGATAATAATGAACCGATCACCACCGGTCGTCGTCCTAAATGTTCTCTTGAAGTTTGCTGCAATTAATGCAAGGATGGTGTAACGGTGTATGGTGATATGTGATTTAAATGACTTGACACAACTCAGTAACACGCTTAAAATTTAATATAAACTTAATAATGTGACATATGTGTATGTGTGTACCTACTGGTGGTATTCTGACTGCTCATTTTTTTTAGCACGGTCTAAAAAGAACACATCTTCGCTCGTGAATATCATAAAAAAATTATTCAAGAACACGTTGAAGGTGTACGTTTGCGATGCAAGTACGTTCCACGCGAAAGATGGGTCAAACCACGAGAGGTCCAGCATTCCACGGTGAAACGTCTCTTGCTGCGAGGACTTGGAATCTGTTGGCAGCAGTGAGTAAAATACATTTTCCGTTGGTGGCCGCCGTTATCAGAAATCCTTACGTTGTTCCGGAGAAGGGTATTGTTGCCAGTACAATACCGTTTCTGTATCAGGTGCGAGCAATGCATGCACCATCGTTTGCCCTTATCTGCATCTAGCGTGCTCCAATTTACGTTACGCTTGGTATGCAATAAATCACGCTCGTATTCGTGATCAACGAAACGGATGATTGGCCAGCTATTTCGCGAAAGATATATTGCCCTTAAGGAAAACAAATTGACTCGAAGTGAATCTCGTTTCTTATTCCCTTCCTCTGTCGTACGTCTTTTGCGATTCCTCTCGATTCTCGCGATTCCTCGTTCAATCGAGTCGTTCGGTTGGTCCGACGAGATACGAGAGAGATGCTTTCGTCTGAAGTACACGATACAATTTCGAGTTTCGCGCGCCGGGAATTGGCTGTTCCCGACTAAGTCGTTTCAAAAGTTCTTGTCAATTCATAGACTGGTATGGGAACGAAGAAGGGATTGCCGCCTCATAGAATGAGAAATAGGAAACTGCGATCAATGGAAAGGACCAGGAAGGGTGGGATGCGCTATGATCGAGGGTCATTTTATTCCGGTAGAAAGACGTTTCCGTGCGAGAGGGATGTGCAACGTGGTTCATCGTGAAGGATGCAGGCAGTTCGGAGGAAGTTGGCACAAGGGAGAAACAACGGACGTATGCGAAATCGACGTGTTTACATAGTTATAGCTCATACACAACATAGATACATAGTTCGCCATCGTGATCTAATTCTCCGTTACTTATTCTACTCCATTGAACTTCGAACTATCCGATTTGTTTGGAAAATCTATTCCGGAAATACTTGATGCTCCAAGGGATAGTATCCCGACAACAGGTTAATAGGAACCTAAGATCGAGATCGCGATAATTGCCGATGGTTCCCAGCTCGAAAATGTTTACGGTATAAACACTTCGTTCACGTTCATCTACAGGTCCACGTTCGTCCTTTTTTATTCGATATCATCCTAACTCAAAGACTGTGTGACACGGGAAATTGGAAAAGCGAATCTGCTTCGATCTGTCGTCACTTCACGCTAAAAGAATTCACCGTCTCCCGGATTCAGGCTTCTTTACAGACAGAGTTGTTTAAATGGTTACAAGTCGGGTAAACGGTAAGCGTTCTTTGCAAGGTAATCGGATCTTCAACGAAGTAATATTTATCTGTATCTACTGACCAGACTATTCTGGACTCGTTACTCGAGAATCCTTTGAGGACAACTTGCAAGTTGATCGGCCGATCCACTTGATTCACAACAAATAACACCTCTTGTAGAGTCGACAGTGTACGATTCGGATTCTGATAAACCAAAAATCGGATGACGTTTTAGCCGTGTAGGTATGATTTCACGTACACTTTATGGATACGTGGATCAAGGGGTTTCTGCTTGGTCGAATATCCGTGACGAGCACTTTCATCTCGCTGATTCCTTGGTCGCCCATTTCTGAATCACAGTCGCAGCATGGACCATCGAGATTCTTTTTCCTGAATATTGCTTCGACGCGATCTTCGCCAATGAGTCCGGCGGGAATTGCCTCGGCGAGTAAACCAGATTTACGTTGGAAAGGGGCTTAATTGAGCGCGCAGCATTCCCTCTTCGTAACAGTGTTACGCCGCCGCTCCGCGTTGCACCGCCGAGATTTATTTTTCCTACTGGACAGAAACGGTATTTAATTTCCCTCGACCCGCTGCGTCGCTGCCAGTTCTCTCGGTAACGCTCTGTACAATTTTCTCGGCCTCGACTCGTTAAGAAGATTATCCGTTTCTTGGTCCGTGGTTCATTCATCGCCGTCAAAGCCTATTAATACGCCCGAAATTTTTGTAATCGATGAAATTTGGCTATTGGCCGTAGTTTCTCTACATGTTTTTCAATTATCGGTCTACTACCCCAGATTATTAGCGTTGTCCGCTGGTAACGGCGACTCTAAGGGATAGTCGATCCGCTATTGTTGACCTATCAGAAATCGCGTTTGCAGGTTTCTTAATGCGACACGGTGTCTTACCAACGCGCCGTTCAACACAATTGAAATTTGTAACGTTATTAGCGCGCGCTAAGTGTGCAGTAGTCGGGATAATACGCTTACGCGCTTCGATGATATTAGCTGCAAATTCCCGAGCTCGACCGCGAGGAAAAGACAACGTGGCGCGGCACGGGAATTGTGCTCGCGGTGCTGAATACCGTAATTTATTCCAGCTACTCTTCCCGAAATCCACTGATGCTCGTTCATTTGCATATAGATACACATCGACGTACGAACTAAAAACGTCATCGAACAGATAATACGAAAGTTCCCGGATTGGATTGATCGCAGCATAGCAATTTGTTTTCCTGACTGATTAACAAAGAAGACATCGTACCTCCTCGAAAAGGGAAGATTTCGCCCCCGATCGACATTCAAGAAGTACATTTCCAAAGCGATAAACTGCTAACCGATTTATTATCGGGATCCGAACAGCGCGAACGGACGTATTCGTAGGTCAGTTCTCGTCGAGCGAACGCACGAGCCGAATATCGAACTTTTCCCTTATAAGATTACGGGAAGAAGCTCTCAAGGTGACCGTGCCAATCGAAGTGTTCCTTTGAAGTGCTCTAGGCAACTTCTTTCGAAAGGTACTAGAGGAGTTGGAGAACGTTAAGAGGAACAGGTACAAAAAAAAAAAAAAAGAACTGCAGTTCGACGGGAATGCTTCGACGCTTCTCCCGCTTCCTTTCCATTTACATCGTCGTGCGATCTTTCGTCCTCGATAAGCTTTACGTTCCCGCATTTGCGTCTTCCCTCGCACGGGTCGTCTTACAGCGTGGGCGAACGGTAATCGATCGAAGTTTCATCGAGGCGATCAAACTGTAGGAATATTCGAAAATAATCAAAGGAAAGGATCGTCGTTTGACGTGCCGGTGGGTACTCCGGAGCTCTCGGTTCGAGGGAAAATGCACGAACGACAGGCGACGGGCGACTGCGCATTACCAGGGGGTCGGGTCGGGTCGGCTTGTCGCGAGAACTCCTGTGGAAGACGGGGCTCGGTGAATTTCACGGAGCCAACAGTGCGCGGATCGCCAGCACGCGACGCGGTTGCTCCGACGCGGCGCCACGCGACCCTTTCCTCGCCGTTTCTCGCAACGGACGCGTCAGATTTCTGCCACCAAAAAAGGAACACCGGAACAATAGACTTTCTTCTTCTCCCATCATACGATATTCATTTCGGATAAGAAAATTCAAAGGATAGTGCAACGAAAACGCACAAAGTACTCTAATAACATTCGCGCAACTGGTCACCGATCTCCGATACCTATCATTTTTCCTAACTCGTCGGCCACCGTTTGGCTTTCGATCGGACAGACACGATTCCCTATCGATTAGATTATTGTATGGTGCACGGGTAATAGACTGCGAATAAATAATGCGAAGAACAATTGCTTTTCCGCTGGGAAAAAGCGAATAATGAGATTACGCGTCGCCCAAAATTGGCCAACAATTAGACTCGCAACACGTAGCCATGAAGCATCACTTTATTGGCGTGGAACGTTAACGGTCGCGTGGAAAAACGCGGAAAAAGAGGGAAAAGGCGAGATAGAGAGGATTCACGGCGTACGCTCACGCGGCGGAACGCAAAAACGGTACAGCGCGAGCAAACACAGCCGCAAAAAGAGACTAATTGAGATGCTCGTGTAATGGACATTTATTGTATTTTCGGAAAAAAAAGGGTAAATATTTTGTAGACGAATTACCAGAAGAGGACTCTAAGGAATGTTGATACAAGGATCGATCGCGGGACCACAGTCTTAACAAAAAAAGGTATACCTAGCTGGAACGAGGTGAAACAACATAGGTGTTTGTGGAGGCTTTGTGCAGCGATTATTGGTCTTAGCAATTATCCTGTAAAAAGTGACGGGCTGTCCGAAGAGTGCCGGTAACGTAGATAAATTGGTTCGAGCGGCTGAAAAATCACAAGGGACACGTTATCCACGGAGATACTCGTAGAGACCGTCGACTTCGAATTCATTTAGAGGTGTAATCAAGAAAAATGCGACGCCCGAGGCAATATTACGCTATTTTACGGTAATTCGTGTCCTGGTATACTACATCTTTATCTTGTGGCGCGTGGTAGTCACGGTAGTCACGGTACCGAGAGCTGGGAAACATCGTCGAAACTTTCTGCAACTAATTTTCACGGGTATCGGATGCCCGATATTTAATGACTCAATTTACGATATTAGCTTTGTTAAAAAATAATAATGTAACGGTAGCCCCGGATTATTAATAAACGAGACCGCTCGGTATCGGTTTTCAAAAGTTCCAGACCGCTCATAAGAAACACTGCGAAAGTTCCTCCATTTACGGCATGCATTGTCTCGTTTATCCTTTTAAGAAAATATCCCAAGTTCACGCTCCGATGCTGTGTGTAACTTTTACAAAGGCGTACATAGTTGAATGTACGAAGGTCACGACGCTTCCGATGCCGCGCGCAAATTTAAAAAACTTTTCCGGGGCCCTGTGATCTCCGGTTCAGTGCCAGTTTTAAGATCTGTCTGTATTCCTTTTCTCCTGGCGTCTATCGTCAAAAGACATCGATGTTTCTTACGCCAACCACCGCTTTCAATTGCAATTTTCCAAAAGTTTCTTCTCGTTGCGTCCTGGTCCCGTTCTCTTCTGTCGATTTATTACCACCTAATAACGGTAAAACGATTATACAACGCGAAAGGGTCGTAAACAAATAAACGATCCGAGCAGCAAGCTCGGCGAAACGAAGCTTTTAAGGCTGCGGCGACCCTCCGTGTCTCTCATTAGTTCTAATAAATGCAATCGATGGAGTTTAACGCGAGTCTGTGAATCGCGACGCTTCCTGTTGCGTTCATCGCCGCAACGAGGATATAGGTTCGTTTCGAGAGAGCAGAGAACCGTTCGTAAATTCATTTCGTGGAACGACTTTCATTCTGCGGCCGCATGCATTATCGTTGGTCCTTTTACGTTGTAAATACGAATAAGCTCCGGAGCGTTTTCGACGACGGATAATGAACGGCTCGGTATTCACTGAATACTATTCAGCGTTTTGTCGTTCCGATGGAAGAAATTTGAGAAACATTGTCAAACCAGAAGCAACAACGCGACATAACATCTCGACGAGAGAAAAAGTCGTTCGACCTGACAGTATTGTGTGGTTTAATTAGACCGTAGTTGTGCCAACGGGTGCTGGCACTGTATAAACCCATAATCGACAAATGAACAAACACGGGAACACGGCGATACCTACTTTACGCGTAATTACAGGGAATTCACTGGAAAGCAACTTTCCTTAACGACTTTCAGCCGGTACATTGAAATAAACTGAAACGAAATTCTCGGTCGTCGCGCCGCCCCGCGTCGGTTCACCAAAAGAAACGTAATCAGGGGGAAAGTTTGAAAAAAAATTTTCCGAGCGCTTAATGAACTTTTGGGCATATTCTGCCACTTGGACGGTAGATTGCTTTTTTATTCGAGTCTCCCTTTTATCCCGTCTACTCACCTTCTGCTGTACTTCTACTCACCCTTCATCCGAAAACTTAACTTACTCTCCTTGTTCGAAATGTATTCTCCTCGGTAGCGCGTTCCAAGATTTACTTATTCTCACTGCGAGAAGGATGCGGCCGTATAATATGTACAAGCGGGTAATTCCTTATGAAGAAATAAGAACAAAATATACCTTTTTAAATATCGGCCGGCGTTTCGAACAGCGAAAACTGTACCTACAGACGTTATCCGTTCAACCT
This sequence comes from Dufourea novaeangliae, assembly GCF_001272555.1. NCBI lineage: Eukaryota > Metazoa > Arthropoda > Insecta > Hymenoptera > Halictidae > Dufourea > Dufourea novaeangliae. The sequence continues at coordinate 344,070 of NW_015374290.1, read as the reverse complement.
TTCCCTTCCAAGACCGTCGCTGATACCACGACACTGCAATTTGCCGTTACGATAAGGGAATTCCTTTCTAAAGACCCCGACAAAGGAACCTTGTTTCCTTCGGGTCTGACCGCTGAAGGGAACGCGGCGGTAGCATATTTTTGCAAACGTAAGTTTGCCTGCTCGAATCACGAGGGCGTTCTTCTGTATCTGTATCGGAGACGAATGCGAAATGCATGAATCCGAAAGTAGTAATCCTTGTTCCGATACTCGGGGGGAAACGTTCGGGAGAATTCGGTTTCCAGGTGCGCGAAAGCAATCGTACGGCTCGCGCGATCAATCCGCGACATGGATTTGTCAGCGAGAAACTTATTTCCTGCACGAATCTCGAGATCGAAGGATGCCTTAAACGCTCGACTCCCTTAAAGGTCACCTTTTTCGATGCCTTTGTCGTAGCTGCCGGATTATTGAAAACGTTCCGAAGGTGTTCCACCACCCTCGTCTGTGACTCCTGTTACGAGCACACGATGAAACTTGTGTGACGCTAGGAATACTCGCATCGTAAAGGATCAAAGTGTTTTGCAATCTATACCGTTTCTCTAGCTCTGGCTCTTTGAGTAACTTCTTATGTATTTGGAGGTCCGCCTGGAAAGAAAGAGTAGTCAATGAGATAAATCTTAATCAGATTCCCGAAGTATTGTATTTTTCAACTATCCCGATTAAACTTTAAGCTTTTCCTTCGAAGGTCTATTTCGCAAAAGGGACACAACACACGTAGCGTGTCGAGATACGGTTCGTGCGACATGGTAGGTCAGGGTGTCGAGAGGTTCACCCCTACGCTAGATTTGGAAGCGTCCACCCTCTGTCGTGCCAGCGAGCGAGCGTCTATCGGAAGTGTCACGCGACGTGTTCGGATCCACCCTCTACTCGGTTCGAGGAGCCCGAAATAAAATGGTGGGCGGACGGGATTATACGAAACCGGGCGGCAGAAGGGATCAGCTCGCACTGAGACAATGAAAACGTCGATATCCGGAAATCTGATTTACGGGTATCGACGGGGAGTCACACGAGATTATAATATCCCATTTACACCGTGTCATGCCACTCAAAGAGATTTCGAGTGTAACACCGTCACCCGAACATCCCAGTTTCTCGTCGGGTGGCTGCACAACCAGACTAACGTACCTATTGCTCGAGACATCAGTTGACGACAGGTTTTCAAGATTACGAAAATAATTTTCTCGATTCCCGAAAAATAGTAGGTACATACGAGGCAGGACGTAACGAAATTACCTGACACGTGGACTAGTTCCGTTCGTCCGCGGTCCCGAATTTCGTTGCCGAGCAACGTTAAAAATGACGTGTTATTTTTCGAGATATTTGAGCGGAACACGTGTCAGCCCGTCAAACATTTGATACGCGATGTCGGGATTATTGTTAAAATTAAATGAGAACGTTTTTGCTGATCGGTCCGCTTCACTCGCGTGTAAATACCCATACAGACGCCTATGCTGTGCATACAGGCTTGTACAGTGTGTTCACGTTTTCACCCGCGATATCCACGATAGAGGAAAGGCTAAACGATACACGATCGGTTTCTGTGGATGGCGTATACTTTGTAAACGCATCTCGGAGCGTTTAACTACGCGCGCGCTAGTCGTTAGAAAGTCAATTACGTTAAAACGTCGAATCATCGTCGACAGGCCACTAGGGAGTAATGCCGAGCGGGGCGTTACGTAACAGGGGGAGGGGGCAGGCGAATAAACTAAATCGCGTTGTTTAATCGCTATCGCCGTTTACGCGCTCGCTCGAACAAGGTCAGAAGTTTTGCCCACGCTACAATAACGGGCACCAGGGCTCGTTAACATACCCAATGCGATTCTTGCCACGTGCTCCCGTTTCTACGACGTTACATTAAGCAGATTGCGCCCCCGGATTTTCTATTTGTATGGGACCAAGAGCGAAGCGTGATACGCCTCGCTAAGAGCGTATTTGTTTCGTTGCCGTTGAAACTGACAGATGCTAGTAGCTTCGTGCAATCGCTCGCCGCCGCCACCACGCACCGCCGCTCCGCGGATAAATCTGACGGAACGGCGTTCTCTAATCGCAATAAAGGAGAGTGTGCCAGAGTGGCACGAGTTACGCGTTGCAATCATGTCGTGATAAATTCGACTAAAAGACAGAATAAACGAGAGAGCATTATTATCCCCGCGAAGCTAGTAATATTTATGTATAAAGTACACTCGATTAACAGAGGAAGGACCCAGTTAGCTCTCTCAACGTTGCTAATATAATTCACTGAAACTCTGTTTACGTTTGCAATTATTAACGCTCGCGGAATTTTTCTCCTGTTGCAGATGAGGAGCAACCAGGATGACGCGTTGAGTCGTCGAAACAGCGACGGCGACTGATTATGACGCGCGTCCGTTCGCGCCGCGATCTCTCTCGTTTCCTCCTGCCATTCTCATCCTTCGAGACCTTCCATCTTCCTTGCAACCTGATCCTTCTTCTTCTCGGCCTCGTCTCCGTTCGCAGCGTCCTGCCGTGCAGTGAAAAGACGAGGCCCCAGAGTCATGACCTCGCTGCGCTTCCTTGTCTAACCGACATCGCGGAAAGAAAATATTCCCACTGGGATCCCGGCGATTCTCGAGAGTGGATACAACATGGTTCGAGCCAGGACCGAATCCCCAGCTCGGTGGATCGATCCGACGGTATCGAAGTCTACGACGCAGTCGATCAACCGCCGCAAGTGGGAACAGATTTACGAAAATTCTTTAACCGAGCGACGAAGAAATACGGCAATTCGAACGGCGATCGTGACGACTCGTTCCATGACTCGCGATTAGACGCGATCGTGCCCGAAATCCCGGCCGACTATTACGGCGAGATACGCAGACGGCACGAAAGGCGAAAGTTTCGTCGGGAGAGTAACGTAAAGATCGGAATCGATGAGATATTATCGAATGCCGGTAATGCGAGTTATTCCGGTAAGAAATATATCCAGTACAGGGCAAAACGAAACTTTAAGAGGAAAGGTAAATCGGACAGACAAACAGCCTCGAATTTCCTCAGACCGGAAGGATCGCTTTCCGATTGCGAAGCGTGCAACGGTGAAGTCTTCGAGAAGGACCACGCGAGATCCATCAGAAGAAATAGGTCCGACAAAGTTACGGATCATACCGAAACGAGTGAAAACAATAGGACCGAGAATCCAATTTATTCGACGGAGATAAATGACAATCTGTCAGCGGCTACGAACGAGAGCAACGAGGAACCGTTCATCGGTTTCGAAGGCTCTCAGAAATTCCCCATAAAAGTCACGTACAAGCCACCCGTGGCACATCAGGTAGAAAAGTTCGACAGAAGACACTTCGGTCCGCCGAAAATGGACATTCCGGAAACCACCGACTCTATGTACCCGTCAACAATGTCCCCGGATCTACCCAAGAGTCCTGGACGGGATTTTCTTCATCGTCATCGGAAGGTCGACGAGATCACGGAAGAGGAACGAAGACAGGAAACGATCGACGCGAGCGAAAATGTAAACGACACCACGGACGACAGTCTCTGGTTACCCGGTGCGTCCTCCGGTCGACGTTCTTCAAACATAGCCAGCGGTAAGTCCCCTCCGGACGAAAAGCGCGATACAACGTTCTCGACGTCATTTCCAACGGTGACGTCGACGAGTGCGGACGAAAAGGTCTCGAAGAATGGATCGCGCGTCAAACAAGAGGAGGTGGAGGTGGACGAGGAGCAAAGTGTTACAGTGTCGAACGTGAAATCGATCGAGAAGATAAACGTAACAATTCTGGGCTTGTTCGAGATGACCCACGGCTTAGAACCGAGACCCGAAGGACCCAGCGAACTGCAAGCGGCCAGATTGGCCGTCGAACGCGTCAACGAGATGAATGTCCTGTCCAAATTCCGACTACGCCTTATTCACAACGACACCAAGGTAAGACCGCCGCCACCGCGTAATGCTTTGAGAAATTTCCATCGATTAAGCAGTTTACGAACTGTGTCGCGGTTTCGAAAGGATCCAGTTCAGAAAGACTTGTAAATTTGCTGCCTTTACTACGTACTCCGTAGATAGGGAGACCAGAGATAAACGTAACAATTTTTCTTATCGAGTCTGTAACTTTTGAATACAGTATAATTTTTTAACAATTCTTAGACGACGAGAAGCCTTGATGATTGGACAACATAATCAAACGTTAAAACTTAGAATATATTGAACCAGTTTTTTGAAATAAGACTTTCTTCAACATCACACATTTGTTACTTTTGTTCCTACAACTCCCCTTTCTTTTATAACAGTTGTTACATTCCTCCTATGTTACACTTGTCTCCTCTACTGCGTTTTATGTTAACGTAGACATGAAACATGGACGAGTGAACCAGTGTATGAGGTTTTCGGCTTTCTCGATGTCGCGTGGAAATTTCTTTTCCGACCGACGTGCGACAGCCTGGTATTATTTATGTATATATGTACTTATGTACATACATACGGCAGCATACATTTCGTGATTCACGAACTCAAACTGTTCCCGTCGGTGACACATGGTTTTTCCCTATACGATGGAATATTTTCGACGCACTCCCCCAGAGGTTGCAAGTTATATGGGTCAAAATTTCACTTCTAAATTAGCTTTGCGCAAACGTGCAAATTACGCTCGTTTAAAGTTTCATTTTCAGCTTGTATTTGCGGCGGCGAGTCAACGTCCTGAATCGTAAAGGAACATTACATGTACTCGTACTCAAAAATTTATATTAAATAGGCGGTAAATTAGATCGTAGTTGAATTATATCTTTTCCATGGAAGAAGTCTAGGCATCTTGTGAAAGAGTGGACTCAACAAGTTGCGGGTGGTAACCATTCAATTCGCGCGAATTAATCTCATCGAATAGCTAGAAACGTGTCTGCGGTTACGGATAAACGCGAATCGAATACGAATCAGTTTTTGCCCCCGAACCTTATCGCTCGTTCTCTCATCCCCGTCCTTTAAAGGTCAAAGCAGAAAGACGAGTGGCATACAAGGTGCTTGAAAATAGTAGTAGTTCTCCGTTTCGCATAATGGAGAAAGACCGCATAATTTCCACCGTAGAATTAATGATCGCTGCGTCCGACTCCGACTACGGTCACGGGATTCCTGCAACTCTGTAGGGTAGTGGGTTAATTTCCAAGTAAGAGAATTGTTTCCTTCATCTGTAACAAGTAATACTGCGGGTGAAAAACGGGTGATTAGAAACTTTCCTTCTATCAGGAGATTCGTACCTACTGTTTTGCTGTACACGAGTCGGCAAAACAAGAGTCTTTGTACACACCATTACGAGATTAGGAATTTTTTGGCGCACTCGGGACGGTCTGCCGAGGCACCGATTGTTTCCTAGTTTGAAAGTTTCCTTCCGACAACGGACTCTCATTAAATACGGTCCCGAAGCGTCACATGGCTTTTATGTGTCTTTTGGTGAATTCAGCGAAGTGCGTGGGCTCGTTTTACGTCTCCTCGGTTCACTGTGTGCGCTCGTTTCGCGCCTGTTTGCGTGTGTCACGCATGAATACGAATGCCCAGCTGAAAATGGGATTCGGATCAAGGAACAGCCGTAGGCCATTTGTAATTTAACCAACCCCACACGCTGACAAAGTTCTCGGAAAGGTGCTCGCCTTCCACGAGAGTTCGAAAAATAGGGATTTTTCCCGAGAACAGTTTCCATGCCGGCAGAGAACTCTCTCTCTCTCTCTCTCTCTCTCTCTCTCTGTCGCGCGCGTTAAACAGAGCCGCTTATCAACGAAACGCTCCCTCGTTGATCCCTGAATACTCGCCGTTAATGTGTTTGCGTTCCACGAAAATTTGCATGCCTCGTAATGCGATAACGGGGCCCACATCCACGCGTTCTTTTTCCGATCCCCGTTCACGGACGTTGAACAGCGCGCAGAATAGAAGGCTGTTGTCTCCGGTTAAAATGCTTTCCTTGTACAATGGGAAATGAGATTTTATTTCGGCTTCGAATCGGACGCGGGCAACCTGGAACCTTATTCGCGAAATGGTCGGTTTTAATACATTAAGCACTAAGCGGAGGAAACGCAGTTCGTTCAAGTATATTATTAACACTCCGAGATATGGAATTTTGATTATTTCAGATTCAAATTAGACGTAGTTAATTACAGTTCGGGTCACAATACTTCCATTCGCAATTAAGGAATGGATTCTGTGTTTAATTCTATTATACCTACCCTGTGTGGACCTGTCGTACCCCTCGCGTTTCCTGAAATATCATTTCCCATTTACTCGGAGAAACGTCGAAACGAAAGAGAGGGAAACACGTCCCGCGGGTGTACAGATTAAAGTGGGAGCCTGTTTCGAAAAGTGGGTTACCCTAAAAAGCGCGTCGCTATCACCGACATCGAATTAAGCCGGGAATGCAAGAAGAAAAGGAAAGTAGAAAATTGGGAAAGAGGTTTGAGACCCAGCACCCCGTTTTCGTATCCACAGACAGTAATCCTCTATCAGCCGGATCGAAAGCTTTTTTCGGAAAGATCTCGAAAAACGAGTCGAAGCACGACGGTACCATCGACGCATAATTACCGGCGTAGCGTGTACCGACGCTCTGGCGCGTATTCGAGATGCGCCCCTTGCATTCGTTCGAAATAAAAACGTCCGAACGAATTGGGTGCGCCACGGCCGAAATTATTTGCCCCGATTTATTCTGGCGTACATTTTTGGAGACAAGACGATTTCAGGAAAATGCAGTCCGCATTGTTATCGCGATTGTTTTTCCCACGGTGAATCTCAACCAACGAATGAAGTTTCCGATGCGATGCCGCGGGCCGTGCACCGCATACTAATCGCGAACTGATCAGCTACTTCGCCGGCACACATACTCACATAACGTCCATACTTTGTTCATTAATTTCCAAACTTAATGTGCTCCAAATAAAGACGCGATGCTAATACGACGTTGACCCTATTTCACGTTTAATGCCCATCACGCGTATCACTTTCGAAGTAATTTAAACGCAAATGCTCGCGGGGTCAATAGAGAAAATTGGACATTTTCATGACCGTTATTCTGATCGCGATCGGTAGTGTCGGACGAAAGGGTACGTTTGACGTACCGTTCCGAGCGGGAAACGGGAAACTTTGATTAATTGCTACGTTGGTACCTACCATAGCGCCGCCGCGCCGCTCCGTGCTCTTGTTCACCGACGAAAGTAAGGCGTATCTTTCATTACGACGCGGCGTACCTTTAAAACCCATCCGTGATGTCACGGATTGGAGTTTCCGTGACGTGTTCCCGCTCCTGCGTTGCATATAAAGCGATAAATTTACGGGACAATCAAATTTCCAACGCTCGCTCCGTTTTTGCGAGGTACATATCTATCTTGTTGTAACTTCAATAATTGCACCTCGGGCAATCTTTATGTGTCATTACTTAGTTCAACGGCACATTCTCGTGAATTCTGCGTTGAATAAATTCACGTTGTCTTGCTGGTAATCTACGAATTCGGAGCATTTCGAAAGCGGTGCAAAAAGTTCGAAGAGGTCCGGCGTACGGTTTTAAAAGCCCCGGTCAAATTATCGAGTCTAGCGAACCACGACCAGTTGCACGAACCTGGGAAAATCAATTACTCGAATTACAAACGAAGAGATAGGGAATTAAAAGCTTTCGTTGCTGAATCAAAGAGCTGTCTTCTCTCTTCGATCGCGATAATCCTAGACAATCACAGAGGACATGCGATAATTTTGACCGTGCGCCCTATATTCTTCGCCCTATTGTTCGTGCCTCCCTCTTTTCTTTGTCGCGTGATTCCCCTCGATGCCAGGATTCTCACGATTTACAGCTAAATTACTTTCGAGTCAATCTAGCCATTAATTTTCAAGCTGATCGAAAGACGAAAACAGAGGATCCCCACCCCTATTTACTTCTTGAAATTTCCCAGAACGACGAAGTTCATTTCGAAGGATCCCGTCGTCGATTGAGGGTTGTAATAAACCATCTCTGACAGCGTTGAGCTTCATCTGAACGAAATGGTCTGATCGAACGAGCTGTCCCCCGGACTGATTACGTGTCTTTCTCGCCGACACAAAGGGTAACCCGACGACATTGTTATTTTTCTTTCACGGCTCACCTATTTTATCCGTAGCCCTTAAATGAGTACACGCCAGATGTTTAATTATCGAATATTGGAAACTACACAAATTACTCGCGAATTAACGCTTAAACATATTAAACGGCATACTAGGAAATTAGCTTTTACACCAAGTACGATATCTCGAGGAGTAGAGGCTGGTAGCAGATAAGACGAGGAAAGATTAAGTAAGGAGGAAGCATCTTCGTGATGAAGTTACTCAGCGCTTTACATCTGCTTCACTCTGCCCCTATTAATGTCAATCATCGGTGTTGGCGGAAACAGGAGAATCGGGTATAAATTAATGGAATGTCATTTACAGACGCGATGTCCTTCATTTCCCAATTACTATACTTTCAAGGATCTTTTCCACCATTCGTTCAGGACCATCGACGAGGTACTTATTCCTTCCGAAAGCTTTCCTCCTTCGACGTCAATCTAACGCCCAAATCCACCCTTGTCGAGACTAAACAAAAGGCGAAGTGGACACTTCTATGTTGGTTGCTCGACCCAAATTGACAGCTAATGAACGACCACGATACTATGTGTTATCGGCATTTTTCCTAGATAAAGAACAAAGGTATCTGTCGCTTTAACGTTTCGTCATCCTTTTCAAGCCCTGCTTTTCGTCGTAACCATGGCGAATACCACTACGGCACTCCGGTTTCATACGCTCTTATGCCCACTTCATTTACGAGGTCCTGCACTTTTAAAAAAGCAAAACGGACATTTTCAGAACGCAACCGTAATAATATAAATTCGTCGTTTAATAATTCGGAAGAGTATAACAATGCGTAACGAGCGGGAATAATTCCACAATTATGTAAATACGAGACGATTAACCATGTATTCGGAATTGGCTTGTCACGGCCAGCTAACCACCGTATCGGCCTGAATCGGTCGGATCCACCACCGAGATATCGATAAAAATTTGTACACTCAATCGACTATATCTATTTGTCTGATTCGATGAAACGCGAGGACGCGGAAAATCGCTACGCTTTCAGTGAAAATGTGGCGAAAGCAATTCTTCCCTATAACCATGATGACACCGCAATTAAATAAATGAAACTACGATATTGGAAACAAAGAAAAATTGCTGATGCGCATTCACTTTGAAATTAAAAATGTGAATAAGTTTCGCGTGCATTTGTACACAGTGTGTAATGTGCTCGTGGCGTGCTGAAAAATGTCATCTGAAATTGATTTCGATATCGGTTGAAAAAATAGAGCGGAAGAAATACGAGCTCCCGTAGGAGGGTGAGCTCGCGATGAAACTCGACGTTAGGGTGATCCTTTAGAAAATGAAAAACGTCGTCCCTCGTTTCAAGGTATTCGCGAGAGATCTTGGCGCGCCTACGCGAGCGAAGATTTAATTAGAACACACCGCTTTGATACAATTTTTTCTTAGCTATACTTTCCTAGTCACGCAACCGCATTAAGTAATTCGTAAAGCATTTGAATGAGATTTAACGAGCTTCAAAAAAATAACTTACTACGAGTTAGGTCCCTACAGCATTAACATTTAAACAGTTACGATATTAAATGAAACGGAGAACCCCAGATTCTGGTCGATCTTCCATGGAAGGAACCACCAACCTAGCCGGTAATCTAAATGTCAACGGCTCCCTATTCTCACGAAATACCGTGTTTCGACATTTACCAGGGGCGCTGCGAAACGCTCGTCTCGGATAACACGAGAAAATGCTAATATATTCAATGTTTCGCAATAAGCTCGTTATAAGAAGTTTAAACAGCGGCAGGAAACGCGACCACCAAAAACTACGATAGATATACATATACACGTACATCGTAGCATCAAAAGTTACAGTTACGTTCGCGATGCCGCGTACGAACTTGCACACCACTCCGCGGTATAATCCTGTGCTGGGGTAAAGTTGTATAGTGTAGAGTATAGCGCGGAAACGTTAACCCTGGACAAGAACTTCGTTCATTCAAGATTACGCTGTCAAAACTTGGTCGTCGTGTTCGCGGAACCGACGTAAATTCGTATCGCCGCGAAATAAAATCTCCGAAGATTCGATATAAAAAGAAAACTTAGCCGTGATCACCCCATCGAATCGACCGAAACGTATAAAGATGCATCCAATCATTTTCTAATCATGATCAGCACCTTGATTTCAATTTTCTTCAGATTGATACGTTGCCACGGCCGAAAAGTTGTAACAAACCAAGCGCATTATGTCTGTTTCGTACATGATGTAACTTTCAAATTGGTCGAAGACGCGCGAAACCGATTTTTCGAAGGTCCCGTTCTTACCTGCATTCCATTTACGGTTAGCGCGATAATGGTAGTTTATAGAGAGCAGCACACTGCATCAGCGTTTCTCAAACTTTCTAACGACGCTACGCGACGCTTTACGGTGCACGCGATTGTTCTCTGTCGCTGACTACGAGAACCTAACCGGAGTTCACCCGTAAGTAGTTACGACCGATTATGGTCCGGCGTCGGATAAGCCGTACTACCTTGCGGAACTTTCGCGGAATCATTTAGGAAGCATAAATAAATACACGGTGTAGCGACGCGCAGTGTTGCAGTACATTTTGCTACGATTTTCTACAAGCTTCTATTCTTACCGAGAAAAGCCTTTCGATTTATCCATGTAAAGTTCCGAACATTGATTTGAGGAACGCTGCACCAGGTTGTCTTTCTCGAGGTTTACAATGGTGTTGTTGGCATTTCTTCCTTTTAGCAGGCGACACGATCTGTTCTATGTCAGTGCATCGCCAGGAGGAAACAGATAGCAGCTTCTGCCTTTTAAATAAGCCTCGCGTCGCAGAAGATTCCTCGAAGAAGCGAGCTCGTGCTTTCATTCGACCGAGTCACAACTTTGTCTTACAATTAGAATTCTCGTTCTCCCGGAATCATTCCTCGAAAATGAATCACGAGCCACATTTTTCCTCTTCGTTTCCGGTCGATGTGTCGCCGTCCCATTCTCGGTACCATGAAATTTTATTCCCCTCCTGGCTGGCCAATAAAATAGATTGTTCGTTTCGCATGGAAACATTACGTCCGAGCAACGAGTCGTGAATGCTTGATCCATTCCTACGAACGAACGAATATCGTAGGACCCTCTTGCCTTTTTTCTTACGATACCGCGACCTCCGATGATATCTTGCACAAAAGAATAGCGATACTGTCGAATTTACGGCGATGTTTTTTCGCATGAGGCGGTATAATCGGGCAATCGGCGTCGCACAACAAAAACCATAGCTCGGCTTCTCATTGACCGTTCCGTTCCACCTACGATACTAACCAGAAAACGTCCTGCTTAGACGTAATTTTCTATTCCATCGGTTTCGCCGTTCGACTTATACGTACAAGATATCGCGTACGATAGCCGGCTGAAAGAAAAACTATAGTCCGGTTTGTTCAAACAGGAAAATACGAAGAAGAACCTGATGTTCCGCGAGAAATTTCTGTAACAACGATACGGATTTCTCCACTATCCGTGCAGATTTTTATAAAATTGTTGAAATTCACCGTTCACGCGGAGAATAGCAATTTTACAGCGGTTCCTCGATCGGAAACTTTACAGGAGTCCGGTCACGTTCCCAGTGATCGCGGCACGAAAACGAAAGACGATGTATGGAGGTCGAGCAAGACCGATCGGATATCGGTATGTCAGACCTCGTAGGAACCGTTTAATTCCTTCCTTATTAAACGTTTCCTGCGCATATTTTGAGCCGTGATAAAAGCCCGTGAGCTTCCAATCTACGATGTTTGAACCCCTTTGTGAATACCGGCAGGGAATTCTGATAGTATTTTCGCCACTTGACGACACGGAATCTCTAATTTTAGTGTCCTCCGGTTTTCTTTGAAGCGTTCCCCATAAAACAATATTTATAGGGATTATTACCAGGGCTTCTGCTGACTCCGTATTCCCATGTGCATATACATACATGTATGTACCTACATACATACGCGTATACGCATATGCTTAAACGCAAGGAAAGCTCGATTGCGATTGAAACTCGTGACAATGTCGCGTCGACATCGGCTGATAGATAATCGAGTTAAACGTTACGACGCGACCGAAATTACGGATGCGCATGACTGATTGGATTCGATACACGAGCAATCGTGCTTTCAGCGTTTTAGCAACAAGTCGATTTCACGCGGACAGAAAAGAGCGTTCGATATTCAACTACGATTCGCCGGAAACAGAATTAAGGCGAACCCGGGTATAGGTGGGAGAAACAAAGGATGTTCCGGCGTATAGATTCGTTTCGCTGAAAGGAATGAAAAATCAGGACAATTTTCTCCTCGATAGTAATTAACGAAGTCGCGATTTCTTCGAAAAAAGTGACCGTTTATCGAAACAATGAAGACTCGGAGGCTGGGATACTAGAGGTGATGTCAGGTCGAATAGTCGGTATTTTCCCTGGACTCGTATTCACGGTGGATTCCGCGATACAAAACGAGCCCTTGAGCTTTATACGAACTTTCAAGCTCGTCGTCCTAGTCACCGCCTGCCTTGAATAATTGCTCGTTAAGGTTCCAACGGTTCGTCTAGTCTCACCTTACTTCTCCAACGAATACACGGGTATGCAATATGACAGAAACGCACGACACCCTTCTCCTTCTTTTTACTTCGAGACACTGACTTCGTTCTACCTTCCAACCGCTTACTTTTCAAGAAAACAGCGCTCTTCTGTACTCGTATCGATTTCCACCGCGCACAATGCCTCGATAGTTGGATCGTTCTACCGATGCATTCGTAATACTCGCGACAGAAAAATAGACCGATTTATCAAACTATCAAGCTACATGCGATATGGTATCCTGACTAGCATTTATTTTCAGTGCGATCCCGGTGTAGCGGTTGATCGATTCTTCCACGCTCTCTACTCGGCGAAGAAGAATGACCTGATACCGCTGCTGCTGGGCACCGCCTGCTCCGAGGTCACGGAAACCTTGGCTAAAATCGTGCCCTACTGGAACGTGATTCAAGTCTCCTTCGGATCTACCGCACCTGCTCTCTCGGATTCCACGGAATTTCCACTGTTCCTACGAACCGTTGCGCCGGATTCGAGTCACAATTCAGCCAGGATAGCTCTCATCAAGCATTTCGGATGGGACACTGTCACCGCGCTCTCGCAAACAGGCGACATGTACTCTCTGGTAAGAGGACGATTCGATACATACAGTTACGGTAACAGACAAGAAAATTCGATCGGAGATGCGAAGTGTTTAACGTTTCGAGTACCGCACGATATAATCCATTGTCTTGAAAACACGCAGTAAATCATCGCGACGACACTTTCTGTGGCTCGTTACGGGCCTCTGTCTGTTCACCGCGTAGGAAAGCCACAGACACACGAGCGAATAAATCCATGCCGTTGGATCTGCGCGCATCTCTCACCGCGAATCACTCCGGCCTCGGAAGTTCTTTAACGCGACGACACTGCGCGCGTTCGCGTCTCTGTTTCAGGCCGTGAACGATCTGGTGACGGAACTGGAGCAGGCGAATATCACGTGCACAGCGACCATCACGTTCGCGGAGAACGATTACAAGGAACAGCTGCGGACTTTAAAAGTAAGACACGCTTCAAATTAAAAGTTACTTGAATTTTTCCAAAGAGTTTGCGAAACATTTCGAGGCCCATGCCGTGAATAGTTGCGCCGCCGTTCGGTCCTCTGCGGTGTGAAGAATTTCACTTGCTAAATCGCATTTACCCGGGGTTGGCTTGCTTTTGAAACACAAGGCACGCGTGGGAGGAACTCAAACTCGGAATCCCTTCTTGGCACGAGGGATTAACAACGCGTCGCGGTCGCTCTCACGCGAAACTGAATACTAGATCTCTCGTCTGTAACAGTTTACGTCAACGATTCGGGGCATTATGCATCGAACGGTGGAAACATTTCGCGCGGAAAACATTCCGAAAAGAAAGAAGTCGCCGTACATTAGAGGCCATCAGGATGCGTCGGGCAAAGAAAATTGAGTTAGCCCTGGTACTCGGCAGCTCTTTAATTATAGTTCATAACTAATTACACGTCGCATCGGCTCTAATGCGATAAACTTGCATGAAAGACGCGCGACACTTGGGACGACCGACCAGACGGGAACGAGAAAGATTGCCCTCGTTGAAGCGGACTTTTTACTTGCAGGAGCTGGACACGAGAATCATCATAGGGAGTTTTTCACCGCGACTGGCGCCACACGTTTTCTGCGAGGTAAGCCATCGGATAATATTATAGAAACTCGAACCAGAGTGCATCCCGCGTGTTTGCGGAGTTAAACGATAGCCGTGGAACACGCAGTATGCTTCTTGGTAGAACGTACACATTCGCAGGATGGATGAACAATGCTGCTTAGAGTCGAGTATTTTTCCTCCCTCTTCGCGACGCGCCACGTATCCGTTAAAATTTGTCAACCACTCATCGAAATAACGAACGATAAGAGGCTTTGTTTTGCTATCCGAGAATAAAACGTGAACAGAGTAGGTACGTAGATGCACTGGAACGTATCGAAGGAACGCAAACAGATAGGGCTCGATCAATCCATTACACGCGATAGCTTTATGTAAATTGTTACTTTTTAATGGGGTATTGTAGAAAACAGGAGGCGAAACAAAAGTTAAGCGATACCCCAAGTGACACTTTCTCAAGAATACTAACAATAAATCTTACCCCTCCAAAATCCCCTCCCTGCCTCAACTCTGTTTCTGGCAATGCATCATGTCAGCAATTCTCCTCGAACTACAAGAAAATAAAACAGCAGTCGGTCCTGTACCGGTTCACAACCGGTGTGTCGTACGTTTACGAGCGTTTGGCCGTGCGCCGATGACAGCTCAATTACGAATTTTTTACAGACGCTCGTAAAATCGTCGTTTCCGAGAGAAATACCGGGCACTCGTCGTTGACACCGCGACATTAAAACAAGCGGGAGACATTATTTCCCATTTCGAAAACGGACGCATTTCAACGAGCTCGATTTACCTCCGATCGATTAGCTAAAACATATCGATGCGATCCCGTGGACCTTTGCGTGTCGGTTTTCAGGCGAAAATCAATGAAATGCAAACACATGGTCGCAGCTTGTGTTCCAGCTAAGCGAATAATGAACATTGTGTCAAAGTAGGACGCGAGTCCTCTCTCCCTCTTTCCCCAGCCCTGGCACTCTTGTTCCCTTTCCCTTGTCTTTACCATTATTCGCCGGTTGGCCTCGTATTTGGAGACCGATGCTTCCTGGAAGACCACTCGGCGGCTCGTTTATTGGAAGGAAATGTTTGAGGCGTCCATTTTCGCATATTAATGCCCGTGTAAATTAGGTCACGCATAACTAAATAACCAAAGTATATAATGTAAACCGCATGGGTATAAAGTCTGCGCGCTCGATGGAACGTTTTTTATTTTTTGCCGAAAATTCTCGCGATTCATGTAACATGCATTACTCCAGCCTCGCCGTTCCGAAATTTCTAACGGCGCATTGTTCGTTGAACGACCGGGAACTAATTTGTTCGTTGTCGGTGGAAGTTGATTGCTCATCGAAAATTAGTCGGAAAATGGAAAAGTTGGTGCGCACGGTGATTTCTCGATGCCTCGGGGTTCGTTGAAATTGTATCAACACGAGGGACTCGCGCTTCTAATTTACACCTATATCGCTTACACGGCACACAGACCGTTTCCTGTATTCGACGTCGCCCACAAATACGTCGAGACGAAATTGCGTTCGGAGTATAACGTGAACGCGCGCAATGCTATGCACGAGTATTGCCGTGACTCGCAGCGAATACGGGTCCGTTCTCTCTTTGATGCTTGTTAAAGTCTGACCCCGGATATACCACGGTTCGTTTCCTGATTTCCATGCTCGAAATCTAAATCTCGAAATTTTCCGGTAAAATTTATCCGCTGCTCTTCAGGTATCGTGCAGAGAACTCCCACGTTCCGACTCGATCGAGCACCAAGAGAAGCGGAGCAAAGGCCGAGGATAAAAATGTAAATTTCTCGTACTTCGCCAGTTAGTATTTTTTTCGTTTTTTTTTTTTGTAAACTCTCCGGACGCTTCGTTAGAACCTTATTAGGAATAAATCGCAAACTCGTCTGGTACCATCCACGCCGTCGTGCCGGGTTGGCCGCAATATTATCAGTCAGGTAATAATTAGTGGCAGAAGGAAATACCGCGAACCATAGACGTGCCGTTAGATCGACGATATCCATATCTTCCTCGTTCGAACGATCGCTAGACTCGTTACTTTCCCGATGTTTAATATTCGCGGGTCAGGATCGACCGTTTGTTATACCGATATCCAGCCGGGCGAGGTTTTTCTTCCTTTCTTTTTCGCGCGAGCAACGAAACAAGAAACACGGGAAACGTTTCTGTCGTAAATCAACCGAAATTAGAGATAACGGTCACGCGTAGGCTCGTAGTTCCGAGCTGGATAGTTTTTAAATACCGGTCGCATACTTTCTTCCGCGACGCGATCGATGCAGATTTATCGTCGCCGCGGGGTTCCGATCACTCTTTTAATTGCAAATAAAGTCGTGAAAAAATTACGAGGTCGCTGAGAAGGTAAAACGACCGGGTATACTCGGATCATTACTGTCGGCAGTTTCTGCTGTAAATAGTCCATGGTACCTACGTATGTTCATATTACTTACCTACCAGTACAGTGCACCCCTACAGTGCATCAGCGGCACGCGTCGCTCTACATCTTTTTATTACCACTTTTACTGCGTTCGCTGTTCCAGCAGGAACGAAAAGGAAGAGCCTGATTTACGCGAAAGCGCGCGTGTTCGATCCTACGAACTACGACACTTTACTCGCGCTTTTCTGCCACCACCGGAAACGGTATTACGCCCCGTATTTCAGCCGTATTCGTCGTTTTCGGATGCCGGCGTGTCTCAGCGCGACAACAGTCGCGAATTCGTGGAACAGCCTACATCTTTGTGCCGCGATTCTCCTCCGCGCTATTCAACTCGCGACCCAGTTTTTTTAACTTCGCGTACCTTCCAGCGGAGCATCCAAAGACAATGCGATACAACTACTACCACCACCGAAACGATTTCACGGGTAAACGGTAGACGAGCATTTTCCCGAAGAATTACGAAATTTTCGAAGGGACGAGACCGTAACGACTGCGATCGCGACTTCGCGAGTTTCGCGAGCATCAAAAGTGAACTTCAATTTCTACTATCGTTCCGTTCGCGATAGGTCGACGTCGATTTCCTACGTTCTAGGGACCCTCGGGAGTTCGATAAGAGACTTTGCCCGCCGGGAAGCGAGGGGAATTGATTAGGGAGAAGCGCGTTAAAAGTTTTTCCCCGGTTTAGAGTAGGGAACGGTGCTGCGCCAAAGGGACGCACGTCACTCTTTATATTTTACACTCACGCGATAAGACGTTGAGAAAAACGATCCTGTTCTTGGCACGCTGACTGACAAATGACAGCGTTCGATATACGATTTAACGATAATCGAAAGACGAACGATATCGGCGACGAGATAATGTCTACGATTTTATTAATTGTAAGAGGTGGTCTCGCTGCTTTCGAGGCGATGGTTACCTTCGGGAGTAATATTTCATTATATCGGCGCGATCATCCTTCTCGCGGGATACGGGATCGACACGAATATTTCCGGCATGCGAACGGGTTGCTCTCCGACCTTCCAGATGCGCATTGCATTCCCGGAGATTTTTTTTACAGTAGCTCCGATGCGACAAGTGCGACCCCATTAACTTTCTTCGTTGGCAAGTGCACTCGACGATCGATCCTAGGAGACGGGACGTATCGTGGTACGTCGAGAATGTGGGCAACCCGGCGTTAATTTCACAGTGTACGCGATACAAACGGGCGACGAGGAAGAATTTTCGCAGAGAAATATAAAACGCAGCTCCGTAATGAACGCGTCTGTTCTCTCCGCGAGATAAACGAACTATCCGGATGGAGCCCATATATTCGAGAGAACACGAAGGGCGCGAAGCTTTCAACGGCAGCCAATTCTAAAGCTCGCCTTATCCGTTTTCCCTGAGCTTCGCCAGAGCTAGGAAGAAAAACGGGCATGGCCCGTAAGTATCTCGGATCTTTCCTGGTCGGCTGTTTTAACGGTTCGGTCCGCTTTCTGTCCGCAATTAGGCTTGGAAGCTGGGCATGCACGGGGGCGACTATGCGTGGATCTTGCCAGGTGACACGATCGATCTGTCGGGAATGGCGGGCAATTGGTGGCACTCGGGGCCAGAGGAATGCACGCCCTCGCAACTATCGCAAACTCTGGATGGATTGATCATCGTCAAGAGTCACGGTTCCGCTTTAGGGGACGAGATTAGTTCGTCGGGCCTGGTGAGTACCGTTCCGATCGTTCGCCCTTTCACCATTAACCTTTCGGATTACGACTGGAGTACTCATTGTTCTCGTAAATCGAAACGTACTTTCGCACCGAGAAATCCTGTTTTATTAAAGTAATTACGTTTGTTACACAAACATGTACATACAATTCGTTTACCGTCTAGATTCTAAAGGAATATGCGCGGTGGTAAGTCGACGATGTTTTACTAACATAGAGTTTTATTCTGGTTAACGATTCAAACGACAGCAAAGTTAACACTGCCGTGAATTTGACGCACAAACAGCTTTTCCTGTAGGTACGTGAAAACCATCGTAAAGGCGGCATATCGAAGCATCAACGTGATAACAGAGACGAAAATACCTACCCCGTTTCGATCGTTCCTATATTCGAGCGATCAAACTAATGAGTGTTTCGCGTGTCGTTAATTGTTGTACATTTTATACATTATACAGAGCGGCCGGATTCCGGTGAAACTCTAACCGGATATTCAAAACAATTGGTTACGCTTCCATTCCGATTCGAACACTTCCCCATTTTTATTCTCGACAAAACACACTCCTGTAGTCGTTCTCGAGCATCGCGAGAACGCTTTGCTATTTTACTTTTTCAAGCGGCGTCATGAATAATTCTACTCCTATTCGAGTATGTTGAATATTTACGCGAACACGTAGAAAAATAGAAATTCCCGTTCCAGCGAGCTTCCCTGATATCCGGAGAAAAAAGAAAAATACGCGACAACGTACGACGACTGTCCTGTTTGCATATTCTCAGAGACGATGCACCGAACTGGTCGACTTTTCCGTTACACGAGACTTTCGACTAGGAAGGAATGATACGTTGTTTCGCAGGGATAAGATTCGAGTAAACGGTTATTCTCACGCAGAACTCTCCGTCGTTTTGGCGGGCAGAAATGTAAAAGAAACGCGAAGAGAGGTCCAAGCCGTATGGTAGTATCTATCCGAATAGAGTATACATAGTACGTGCATAGGTACATACATATAGCGAAATCGAATATCTATCGATATTGAAACGAATTCCAATCGGTCGAACAAACTCTGTCCCGATCACGTGCTTTTCGTTGCGGCTACGCAAACCGTTTATTTCATCAATAAGTAGAAAAATAAAAAAGTGGTCCAAAATAGGCAACTCTCCTCTACTATCCCGTAAAAGAAATTTATGTTTTCTACTTTGACACGACTTCTCTATCAAAGCGTGCAAGTTGTTCGCGCTGTCCCAGCAAACAATTGGTGTTCATTTTCTACCCTATCAGTCTCGAAAGTATTATATTATCATCTCTCGTGGCAATTTTCTGTTTTCCTTTCGCGATGCACGGCGTCACGGCATCGGCGACAGAGATTTATCTTCCCCGGTGAAAATAATGTAACAAAGAGGAAAAGTTGCCCGCGCCAGCGCGACCAAGGAGTACCGAGATTGCGAGTTCCATTTTTATTTAATCTTCGCGCTGAAACCTTTATCAAGCCGGTACGCGAAGTGACGGCGCGCGATGCGGTGAGTATATTTCGCGCATATTTTCAAAGGATTACACCAAGCTTCGTCGTAACAGCTATTATTGTTAACGCGATAACAATACGTTCGACGCAGACGAGCAGCAAATTCACGACGGAATTGGCAAAAAGAGGCGTGACGCATACGAAATTCGCCGCACAAACGTACGACGCAGTCTGGGCCATGGCGCTCGCCCTCGAGAGAACCGAGATTCTTTTAAACAGAGAGAACACATCCGTCGCCCAATACACGCATACGAGAAAGGACATCGCATCGCGACTGCTGGACCAGCTTAAACTTCTACGTTTTGTCGGAGTTTCGGTGAGTAGATAACGCAATGTCCCATCGGCGAAAAGAGTCTAGCCGGGGGGTGGCGGAATAAATATCACGAAAGTAGCCAAAGGTCCCGCGTCTGTTAAATCTTTCTGTGTATTTCTCTTCGGTCGCGAACAACAATACACGTATACATATATGAATGGAGAAAGGAAAAGTTGTCGAGCCACCTCTTTTCTTGCGCCCAGGATACTCTCATCAATCATTTACCGAGGCAATAACGGTGGCTCTTCTGCTTTTCAAACTATGTATTATGTATATGTATAAGGGACTTCGGAATCTATAGCTACTCAGGAGGCTACTATTCTTTTCACGGGGCGAAGGTTCATTAACTTTGATACAACGGTTTTTAACGATCGAATAATTACCATATTTAATAATCGAGAACTTAGCCGGTGCGAGAGAGTGGGAATGTCGTTAATTTAATTCCTGTGAGTCGATCGACAGAAATCGTTTGCACGTGTGCCGTTCGTTTCAGGGGCCGGTGTCGTTCGATGGCGCGGATCGAGTTGGTATTACAGCGTTCTACCAGATGCACGGTGAGTAAAGTTTGCATTGTAGCAATAGCGAGCCGCGGAAAGTGCAGCGTACGCGAGCTGTGATTCGATCGAGTGGCGCACAATGGACCGCTCGTAAGAAGCGATGCATGAAAGAGCAAATCAGAAGGGCGAACTGGAAAGCGCTGACAATTGCACACCTCTAACGACGGGACATCGCGTACACTCGCAACGTAGTTAACTGACGCGTTTAAACGAGAGCATGAGCCCATTTACGCGATTCCCATTGTCGAATGTCCGGTCGACGATATGATTTCGCCCGACGCGACGTGCCTGGCTTGCTAACGTTTCCTCGCGATCAGGTCCATCGTTAAATACGATTCGTACGATTTTTCTAAATATCCGCCAGTGTTTATCCTGAAATTATTCGTCTATTGTCTAACGAAACCAATATCGCACCGTTTAATCGAGGTGAAATTTCACCTACCGTTTAAGAAAAAAATTAACCGTTTCAAACGACGCGGATTCGCGCGAGTCTCGGATAACAAATCATCGACGAGTGCCACGATAATTTGACGTTTGTGCTAGAAACTTGACACGTGCCAGCATGAACCGGTCATGCATGTCGCACCGTCCCGAGATTGTCCAAACATGAGACAATTAAACCAGCGCTGCACTTAGCCTCCCATGAATTCGGTATGCGTTTACGGCCGAGTGAGAGCGTAATTAACGCTGTAACAAGAAACAGAACGCAGGCCAGTGAAACAGAGTTATGACGAGAGAATCGTAAAGCGCAACCTCTTGCGAACGATCTCTAGGTTACAATTAATTTCCTCCTTGAGGAAAAAGAATACCGGCGCGTCATCGTCGGCCTTTTCAAAAAAGATCCATTGAAAAAAGTTAATCGTTAGCTACGAAGCGTTAACGACTCTACGCATCTACAGCGAGCTAGGGTCTATTGGACCGTGAAAATGAACGACACGAAGATACCTAACCGAGTTTAACGATAAATTAATTAACCGTTCCGATTGCATATCGACATCGAGGGTTCCAAGGGGAGAGCTTGTAAGGATGCTAGCGTGGGAACTCGACTCGAAAGAGCCATAAGGACACTCGATGTCGCGTGTATGTGGCTTTCCGTGTGGCTGCCGCGGCAAGGACTACGAGGAGGCTGCTCGAGTCCCGCGATCTAAAGCATGAAATGAGATCGGCGTGAGCTTCGTGCGAACACGACCAAAGATGTTTGCCATTCTACCCACCGGATGTCGGTAAGAAGTCGATGAATAATTAATGAGAGGGGACCCAATGGAATCAACGGCGAAAGGAAGCGTGCCCGAGAAAGGAGAAAAAGTGGAGATGGAAAACAAGAGGAGCTGGAATGTATTACGCCGAGTCCGTATTAATCGTTAGTCCGGCAAAAGAAATAACTCCGTGTCCCGCTACGTCCAACAGACAGGCCAACGAATATCGTGTCAAACTTTTCTTCCCCCATTCCCGTTCAATTTTACATCGGCAATTTCACTCGTGTATGTCATGTACGAATTGTCACAAGCTCGTGCCGTCGCGTCTCGAGACCCGTGGACTTGGCTCCTCTTCCGGTTAACGACGCAAGCGCATAATTTCGATGGCCTCGAAACGCCGGCCTCGAGAGCCGACGCGACGTACGGCTCTTTGTGAAATTAAGCTTCTTTTCTGCCGTATGACCTCGATGTATCGGGGTGTCGATAACATCCCCGTTCTTCTCACCGAAATTATTTCGTTTCTTCGGATTTCAAGTAATTTGCATTTGGGCGCAACACGACGGCCGATGTTTCGATTGAACGTTATCAAAGTGTCCGATACCGGTTTCGTATTTACGGATCATTGTACCTTTACTATAATCGAAAATCAATCTACTGGAAAGTGCTCGCGCTTTTACAAGCCGTGCCATGAAATCGAGACTGGGACTCATTACTCCTCCTCCTACTCCTCTGTTCCCTCTCTCTTGTTCCATACAGTCGCTATTGGAGGAAGATCCGAACAATCTCTTAAAAGCTTCGATAGAAAATACTCTCCTGTGCTTTCTTCTTTCGTTACACCTGTGCCTGGAACAACGAAGCGTCTGAAACGAAGGATCCTCGAATGTTGCAATTCCATCCGTAATGCCACACTCGCTGTTTTTATAGGGTCGATATCTTGGTGAACTTGTAAACGTAGTTTCGCTTATCATTGGACAGCGAGGGGCTTTCAATTCTGTAACCTGTTTCGATCTTCCCAGTGGGATACCGTCGGTCCTGTTTGTGTTGTTCAAAGAAATAGAAGGGCATCGAGGATCGCGAGATGAATTCTGTCTTTTCGTGAAACATTTCTGTTAGATTCGAAAGTTA
Source organism: Dufourea novaeangliae (assembly GCF_001272555.1). Lineage (NCBI taxonomy): Eukaryota > Metazoa > Arthropoda > Insecta > Hymenoptera > Halictidae > Dufourea > Dufourea novaeangliae. Next base: position 320,949 of record NW_015374290.1, on the reverse strand, counting down.
CGAAGCTTCACACGTGGGAGCGCAGTCCCTTGAGATTACCGGGGTGGACCGAGTACCTGGCATTTTCACGCCATTCCGACAGCTGGACGACCATTCGCGGTCGTGGAGGATCGTAGTTCGGCTCGTTAACCTTGCACGAGCCTCGAAGAAGCAGCACCGTTCCTTTCTCTGGCTCACGGTTCGAGCATCGATTTCAGATGAAGTCAACGAACCGGCACGGATTTCCGCCAACGATACCTAACAGTACTCGCAAAGAATCCTCGGTGATTCGGACAAATTGGACACCATCGACCGTTTGATTTCTTACCATCGGTTTCTGTTACCTCTGTTCTGTATTTTTCTTTTTTATCCCAGTTTACTTCCTCCGCACACTTTCATCCATCCAAACCAGACGACAGTCGAGGTCCTACGGCTGTAATCCATCAAATCCCGTAGCGGATAACAGTCACGTCGGCGCGGGTCTCCGATTTAACTTTCGAGCATAATCTCGGCGACAGGAAAAAGGAGGAAAAAGGCCGGCACGACTGATCTTTTCTTCGCCTTTCATGCGACAAATCGAGCGCAACGAGCAACTTTTCCGTCAACTGGGATCGACCGAATATCGGATATACATACATGCATACGTACATACATATGTATAGGCATTTCTGCACGGCCAAGAAAATAATATATTCGAGCGAGAAGGATAATGCTTGGACATCATTTTTGTCGTGTGTTTCTGGTCATGCACATCAATTTATGGATCTGTGAAAACAGGGTTGATTTTATTACGCCCTGAAAAATTCATTTCGAGGACACGCTCGGCATTGAAAGGAAAGCAATTAATCAAGAGACAATGATAACGATGATGAAGAAGAAGAAGAAACAGAGGAAGCCACGAAGATTACGAAGGACGAATTGCTTTATCTTTCCGCTTCGGGAAAACCAACATAAATATTCTAGTTACGTTCTCCCAGATGAAACGAGCCCGGCAATTTCTTTCCTTCGATTTGGAACAATCTACCGTACTAATTGTCTTGTGCGGTCTATACTGATTAGTCACGCGAAGTAGCCTGGCGCGAACTAATGATACCGGAAAACAAACTCTCGAGCTCGATGAAAGAAGTTCTATCAGGCGATCGTAATGGCTGGAAAAAAGAGGTAACGCGAGAACATAAATTGCGAAAGTACTTTTTTCGCGGGGAAGAAACGATCTGTAACAGTGTTCCGTCTGAAATGTCTAAAAGAAGCTGTGATTCCGAGTCAAAGTATATCATAGGTACACAAATTGCACTGAGCGATTAACATTAACGACGTCAGATTGCCGACTGCAGCAAGCAAAACCGTGGACGCATGAAAATACTCTTCAGATATTTACATCGGTGAAAGTAGCGTTGGTTAAAATAGGTAAAAACTTGCAACTGTATTACAGAATAAAAAAAAAGTGTTCCTTAATTAACTATAAAGCAACGATAAAAGTAAGTCGAAGGCGTCGAGACGGCCAAATGAATTGCTCGAAAAAGTGTGTCAGAGTTTGAATGGCTGCGCAATTACGCTAAATTGTCCGTCTACATGGCTGAGTAATTACAAGAGTAATGCTAAAAAAAAACAGAAGATTTTTAAATTAAAAAGTATACACACGGTTGAATACCTTGAAAATCAAGATTAGACTCCCTTGACACATTTCCGTTGATACGAAACTTAAAGACTACACTGTAGTCGTGAATGTGCACGGTAGTAACATCGCTTTAAAGAATCACGCCGGCATCGTAAGATTTCGTTCGAATTAAAGACGGAAATGATACGATTCACGGAGGAAGGAGTTCCGTTAAAGTAAAGAATATCTCGATGTTGCCACTATCCGTGAAGCTGGTAGCAGGAACAGAAACTCGCTTAAAGATTTAGTAGGCCGAATATATCGGCATTTTTTGCGAACGCTAGCTTTGAAAGACCATCGAACGACCTGCTTTATTTTTAGCTCCAGCAAATAGCCGTCCGCTGAATTCCTAAGACGGTACGTAAAATGAAATGAGTACTGTTACTCAGACACTGTCATTACGTTGATTGCCGCAGAATTGTAGAACTCGGTGGTCTTAGAGAATCTTTCTGGAGCCAAACGAGCAATTCGATATAGGTACCTATATGCCTCGCTTGGTTTGCACACTCGAAACAGTTTCATTAATTGTAAGTGTCATGAGGCCGCTTGTTCGAATCAGGATCCCGTCGTTTTGAACGGTTTCCGCCATAGACAGAGTCGATCGAAAATTCTATGGCCTGAATTAAACCCCTCTTTGCAAGGCCCATGTATTCGACTTTATCAGCAACGTTGAGAAAATGGCGCAGCACGAATGGAAAAAGGTATTTACTCTACGGAAGGACGGATTTTCAATAGACGTGAGAGGAATCGAAATTGTTAGGGTTTTAACCTTCCACATCATCAGCGCTCTCCTGAATGTTACTTGATACGTTACGTTCTGGATTTATTCCGTTAATCTCGCGACACGTGGAAAGGTCGCCACAGGACAAGATAAAACGACAATAATTAAAGAACTCGAACAAGGAATAGTATGTGTAAACGTTTTCTTTCCTAAAAACTTCTATAAGAAACACACAAATCTGCTTAATCGATACAGAAAAGAACGCGTGAGAACATACAAATCGCGAGTCTATGATTATTGTAAAATTCCATTACTGTTAAATTATCAAAGTGAAAATGCAATCTTGAGAAAGGGGTGAACCCGTGAACGATTATTTAATTAAGCGAGGTACAGGTTGTTTGTTTCCTGGCGAAAAAGATCTTAAAGTTTTCCAATTACAGGCCACGTTATCAGACGGATAGCGATTTTCAGCCCGGAAGGTGAAAAGCTGATAATGAATTGTCCAGGATGTGCAACGACCAGATGGCCCGGGGGACATCCACCTGCGGCTCGAAGGGTTTTCCGGTACGTATTACCACTTCCGTTCCGTTCCGTTCCTGAGCTGCCGTGAGATCTATCATTCGGAACATTGGAATCTGATTATCGCGCTACGTCTCGATTGCGTTAACTCGTTGGTTGAACGGCCAACGCGAATTCAAGCATCGGTACACCGTTATTAGTGGTACACACGCGTTCTCTCTCCACTTTTCCCTTGGCGATTCCGCCGGATCGATCGTTCCACAATAGTTTACTCGAATTTCATTGAACAATTTATGGCAAACGATTGGTCCACAAATAGACGCGTTGCGAATCACTGCCATATATATATATGTACATTGTACATAACACCGATACATGCCAGGGGTGTTTGGATTCGAACTATGCGCATGTATGATCTAATCATTCGCAGCCAGTGTTATCGGTTCTCTATGCTAATAACCGTATTATTCGCGGAGTAAACGTTGTCGCGACACGTCTGGCGTATCTCGAAAGTAGCATGGATCCAGCTGCTACGTGTGAACAGCGATTCCGCACGAGCGTGTAAAATTTCATCACTTCGGTAATTCGCGTAAAGCGGTTGTAAAGGTTCGCCCTTATTAAATGGTGTCTTTACGATACTCCGTATAGTCTGGTCGAACCGACGTGCATGGTAAAAATGTATTCAGAATCACGTTGTCGGCCCGTTTTGAAAAAAAAAATGCGATCGTACTTTTCCTGTTACCGCCGCGCCGTGTAGGTAAGATAGCCAGAAATACTACCTATATAAAAGAACGAACGAACCGTTCCAACGTGGGATAAGAATGCTGAATTTCTGAATTTGCGACGTGGTTGAAATTACAAACTAGGGAAAATTGTTGGAAGAGCAAAAAACATCTCCCCGCTAAGAAGAAAGAGGCGGGGGAATTAACGTTCCCTCGTGGCGTTTCATGCAATTTAAAACGTTCGCCGCAACAACCATCCCATTAAGGGTTTATTACCATTTGAAGATGTCGCGGGAACACTAAAACAGTCGTTCTTCTTGTACACAGGTTACGAGTGGTGACCGTAGCACCTGCGGCTTTCCTTGCGGTTACTTGTATCGCTAGTGTCGGTGTCACTTTGGCGCTCGCGTTTTTGGCGTTCAATCTGCACTTTCGCAGGCACAAGTAAGTTTCATTCGACAGATTCACCGAACGTGAGGCCACTTCCTCGCTATTTCGTCGCGTGTCTCTTTTGCCGAAGATAAAATCTACAAATTGTTTCGTTTCCTTCGACCGATAGGAGTATAAAACTTTCGAGCCCTAGGCTGAATAACATGGCTGCTGTCGGATGCGGTCTCGTCTATGGTGCGGTCATCCTTCTGGGTTTGGATCACGCCACTCTCCCGGACAGCGATGATTATTATCCGGCAGTGTGCACAGTGAGCATTAACTTCCTTCTGCTCGAAATCTAGTCGGATCACGTCAGCCGAACTTCATCGAGGATATATCTATTTATGCCCGATGCAATTTTAGGCGAGAGTGTACCTGTTGTCTGCCGGGTTCTCTTTGGCTTTCGGATCAATGTTCACCAAGACCTATCGCGTGCATCGGATTTTCACGCGAAGCAGAAGCGGCGTCGTCAAGAACAAGGTACTTGTGACACAATAAAACCGAAGGTATAGGTCTTGCAGAAATCTGTGCCGTTGTACACGGCGCTGGCTGTGCAAAGAGCAGTCAACATTCAGCATTACGAAAACAACGATATTCTTTTGCTACTTGCAGCTGCTTCAGGATACCCAACTGATAAGCTTAATATGCGTCCTTCTACTGATAGATGGTCTTGTAGTGACCCTGTGGGTCACTTTCGATCCCATGCAGCGTCATCTGCGCAACTTAACCCTGGAGATTAACCCGCAGGATCGGGGTGTCGTCTATCAACCCCAGGTACCAATACCTACTGAACTTATAACTATTTGGCTAATCTCCCAAAGAGAATTGTAGGGGATACCTTCGTGATCGAATCGATGTCATTAACTTTAACGAAGGTAGTCAATTAATTTATACCCTTTGATTATCGACACAGGTGGAGGTATGTCGTTCGCAACACACGAACAGTTGGTTGGGCGCGCTTTACGTCTACAAGGGCCTGCTGTTGATCGTCGGTGTCTACATGGCCTGGGAGACAAGGTAAAAATACTCGGAGAACTGTTTTTTTCAACGAACCGGAGACCGTTTGATGATTTAACTGTACCCTCCGGACCGAAAATTCGCAACAACAACCGTTTCGGAGAGTTCACGTACGTGGAAGTTCGAATTGGAGAGGCGGGGTCGACACGGAATTGGAGTTTAATGAGGGATGCCATTAGGGCGTTCATTAGCAAAGGTGTTTCCTCTTTTTGCCCGAGAACTGTCATTCGAGTTATTGGCATCGGGCGTTACAGGACAGAGTCAAGGATACAATAACGAAACGTATCGATCCGTCGATATTCTAATACAAATACGACTCTATCGTCGGGTTACTTGTGTACTCGTTTCAGGCACGTAAAGATACCGGCGCTGAACGATTCGCAGTACATTGGCATGAGCGTCTATTTCGTCGTGATCACATCGGGTATCGTGGTGGTGTTGGCTAATTTGATGTCCGATCGCGCGACCTTGGCCTTCGTCACGATAACCGCCCTCATTTTGGCCTCGACGACCGCGACGTTGGCGTTGCTGTTTCTCCCCCAGCTGGCAAATATTCTAGGAGGCGAGAGGGCTGATCCTGTGGTGCAAAGTCTCGGCTTGAAAATCGAATGCAATACAAGGAGATTCATGACCGACGATAGAAAGTAAGTAACCGGTATTTCTACCACGACTCGTTCGTCGATAGAAGCAAGGGGTGGAAATAATGGCGATAAAGGTCCTTCACTTCCAAGCTATTCGTTCGAACGGATTAACCTGGAGACGAAATACTTTATCGGATCCTGGTACCGGAACCCTTCGCGTTATTCCTGCGATACAATGAATCGACTCACCGACGCGAGTTTCATTGAATTCGCTATAAAACGTTGGCTGTTCGGGGAAGTAATATTTAATTTTCCGTGGGAGCTTATTCGTTGTAGAGCATCGAACGGGGGAACGCGTAACAAACAACGATTTTCAGTTCGAAACGAAAGCCAATTAGAATTTAATTCCGCTGTACTCGATCGCAGTAATGTATCGTTCCGCATAAATCCGCCATAGCGTTCTTATGGCCACGATTACATACACCATACAACATACAATGGGCGCGCGATGCACCATTTTCGACGAGTTTAATCGGAATGAAATTTCACGCCGCGACAGCGAGCTCCAGTACCGCGTGGAAGTGCAGAATCGCGTGTACCGTCGTGAAATGGCACAGCTGGAGCTTGAATTGGCCAGATTGGAGAAACAATTGGCACAGGAACCCGTCGGACCATCGCATGCTTCGTCGAGCGCATCGATTCCACAACGCAACCCTAGCATCGGGGGTGGTCTACCTTTGTTATTGCTCAGTGTCCTCCCGCCGGTCATCCCTAGGGCTAGTTGGCCATCCGCCGATCCATCCGGTGAGTGAGATTCCTTCGACACGCACTTGATGTTTCGTTGTGCAAATAACTCCGCGTGACACTCGGACCCGGAGATTGCTTGGCCAGTCATTCTTTTTTTATCCTTCCCTTTGGCATTTTTATGAATTTTATGTTTGCCCGGATATTTGGCGGTATGTACCGAGGCTATACGTAGACGATTCTTCTACCTTGAAATCGCACATTGTCCGTTTCGCGTTGAAACGTCCGACGGAATAGAGAAACTACGACGAGTCACTCGTAGCAAAAAATTGGACCGTGTGCATACGGAAAGAAATATTTTCTGCTGAAGCCACTCGCGTAATTCCTCGTGTTTTGTGTAAATTTGCACGATGAACGAATCTTTATACCAAGGAGAGAAAGAAGGAACGATACATAATTAATATTATTCTCACTTCGTCGTCCTTCGGTCGTTCAGATGTCGAAGAAAGGTGACAAAATTTCGATTATTGCACGTACATACTTATAATAGCTTGAACGATTCAAACGTTTCATGTATATGCTTGTCGTTATACTTGAAGAAAGATACATACTGTTCCCGCGATAGAGGGCACTAGAATAGGATGACCGAACGTTTTAGGAAAGTTTGATATCGTTTTTCGACAAACCTAAATCTTTCGTAATTTTATGAGTTTTGTGCTTCAGGGGAACGCATTCTTGTTCGACGAAGATTGCATGAGTCCTAAACAAACAAAAAAATGTAATGTTTCCAGTTTCCACACGATACACGTACAATGTAGACCCACGCAAATGTCTACTGTTCAACGATCTAGAGCAGCAGTCTGTTAATACTGATCGCGGTGTAATTCAAGTTCGTCAAGCGACTCCGTTTATAATTTTATAACGTTCAATCATGAATTAACTTAAGAACTTAGAACTTTATCGACTGCTACTTGCGATCTCAGATGAAACAGTTCACACGAAATCACTCTAATTGTCACCCAGACGTCGGACCATATTACTAACTCGCAAGAGCCTGCGGACACAGTTCATACATTCCTGACATATTAACTGCCACTCGAGGGAGTAGACTGTATTTGTATCCCTCGAGCCACAAGTCCCCAACCCTTTGACAAGTTCGAACAAGGCCCCGATAGGAGTGTGTAGGTACACGCATCTACATACGTTCAGCTTTGCACGCATTTCGGAATGCAATGAAAAACACATCGAATAGACTTGACGGACAAGCTCGATGGTGGAACGATCGAGTAAACCCAAATAATTTCCAATAGAATTCAGAGGAGAAACGTCATGATACTCTTTGTCGATCCGTACCTGTCTCCCCTTATGGCACCGCTGCACTTACAATCCCGCTGAATCATGATTACCATATGTATGTATACCATCGAGATTGTCCATCGTCAGAAATGATCACTTAGCCGTACACGCAAGGAATCACGCGCATCGTGTAAATATGTATACGAAAGTTTCGTTTAGAAATACATACGCGAAAGTTACGCTCCCACGAGAAAGATGTGCAATTCTCCTCCTTCCTCTTCTATTATAATGTACAATTAACGTGTAGCACCCGCTTTCGCTTCTGCGTTACACGCTTCGATTCGCCGAGTCGCGTCGCGTCGCACCGCACCGTATCGAGGCGAGTGTCAGTAGACACTAGCATCCACCGATCGCGAAACCGACGCGGCAACGGTTCGCAAGATTCCTTGGACTTGGCATTTGTTTATTTCGAATTAGGGATGCGTCGGGGTACCGTAGCGTTTAGCAGTCAACCGGACTTGGAGCCGAACGGTCCCAGGAGGAGTCTCGCGGATATTTACAAGCTTCATCGACGCCGAGAGACGGAAGGGCCGAACCGTTTGGGTGTTTTTCAACGGCTCTTCAGCCTTTTCGGCAGTCGTCCGACGAGTCGAAAAACATCGACCGCGTCGTTCACTGGTAAGAATACAACGAATGTAAATAATAATTCTGAGTGTGGCACAGTACGGACCACCGCGTCGTATACGGAATATCCGCACATATTCTATGATACACGAATTACGGTCGAACAAGTTTATTGTAATCCCGCAGGAGTAGCGTCAGCACTGCGGGTACACATGGGCTACATCGCTGGTCTGGTGCCAGGCACGAAAGCTGCATCTACCTGTCAGGTTAATGCCCAAGGGGCCCGTCCGCCTCATCCCCGATGTGGCTCAGGACCAATAATTAGTATTACTAGCGAAGAAGATCGCAGATTAAGCCTCGGGCTGCGTCGTAAAGAGAGCAGCGAGCCCAGAGTCAATTTTAGCCTACCACCCAGTAAGTGTACGCGCAAGCTGTTCATTTTCGGCGATTATTTTACGATGAAATATACCTACATAGTAGGCACCTATAACGCGAACCGCGAGTAAATCCTGAGAGATGTACGTACGTGCCTATGTACATGCACAAATGGATACGCTTTGATTTGCAGAAGCGAGCACCAGCCAGTCATCCTCGCGGGAAAAGATCCGTGGATCGCCCCGGTTTCCGCATCGAATAGTCCCGGCGAACAGCCTGAACGCCATCGCGTCGGGATCATCGATCGCGAAATCGCAACGATGGCATTCGATGGAAGACGCGAGAAAAACGAAAGCCGCTCAAGTCCCTCGCGGCTCGTCGTGCACTCCTAGCTACGACGTATGGGCCACTCGTGAACTTGGAATTCCATTAAGCGAACTGGGAAACGGTTCTCGAGGCAAAAAGCCTCCGGAATCATTAGCCCTGCCCATTGCCGCGGAGTCTACGGCGATTCCCGATGACGCGAGTCTCGGTAACGATTCGAAGAAGCTCTTTAAAGGATACGATATCCTTGGGACTGACGATCCTACCGTAACAGATCCGAGATTCGCTGGACAAGCATCTTTCTCTTCTACTTCCCCTTCCCCGTCGTCGCCGTCTAACGCTAGGGTATCCGAAGGCATGAACATCGTCGTGTTGTCGTCTCCCAAAACTGAATCCCATTCCGAGTCCGTAACTGATGTAGCCCAACTAGATACAAGTACAAACTTTGTTCGGGAGCCGGACCGTTCTCGACTTCCGAGCCCGAGACCATCGAGCCCTATTGTTCTCGTGACAAATTCGGACGGCCTGGAACAGCCGGATAATTGTGTGAACGCGTCAAGCAAAGATGAGGGATCAACTGCCGTGTAAACTGAAATTTCAAAATGTATATTCCGTTCGTTGGGATATTTTTCTTCCTTTGCTAGTTGACTCATCTGGCCCCTACTCGTAGTAAAAGGAAAGAACGATATGTACCAGCGATACCTAACTATGTAATAAGATGGCACAGAGAAATTATCAAAGAACACGACAGCTAAAAGTATGATCGGTTTTGATTGTAGTATTTTTCTTTTCGTAGGAGTCGTGCAATTCTGCGTACACGCGACAATCTTCTGTATTCGTGTGTACAGGATCAAGCTCAAGTCACGCTAAAGTGCGCCAGACTCAAAAACAAATAATTGCTGTTTAAATTTCATCGTGTGTGTTCCTTAGGAGTTGTGCCAAAAACAAATAGGTATCCAGGACCCGTAAAAGTATACAGCAGATCGACTCTATGGATTAAGGAGGGACCAAAAGCAACAAATTCTTCTCTTCGTTGCCCGAAATTATTTTTAATAAACGATGAAAGTTCGTAAATGTCACTAGCTGATGAGGCCAATCTACGATGAGAGTGCGACAACTCCGTTTACACTTTCATTGTCCGACATCGTTCCGTGTACTTGTACAATCGTAAACTGTGCAAAATCATGAAAACCGAGCTGATAGTACTCTTACAGGTCCAACGTCAAAGTGTTCAGTGCCCTAAAAACCCTTCCTTCAGTACCTGCACTCGATGTAATTACAAATATATTTCCCCGTAACGCAAAATCACGAAAACACGAATGTCGATTTCTTCTGTAAATGTTAAAAGCAAGATATACTGATATTTTGATGCCGACGCGCAGAAGACTATGTATGTATACAACCTATAAATATGTAGATAAGAGCGAAAGAAGCGCAAAACGTTCCCTCGTTTCGTACCTCGAATAATATCGATGTGTCAATCATTGAATCGCTAATTACTAAGCAATAATGTTTGTCGGTGCAATTGAAGATGGTGTAATAAAGATAAATATATATATTCTATGTGATCGTTATCGATGACGCTCTTTCATGTGTTCCATAATCGGATCGCGAGCGCAACCGACACTTGACAACAGGTACATACGCAAATGTCGATCGAAGATAAATTAGAATATTTTATTGTTATCTATCTTTTGGTACAACGATGCATACGAATCGGTAGAGTACAAAAAGTTATATCTTTTTAAAACAGAATTATTTACATTATCTTGCATTTGAAATTGCGGAACTTCGTAGATATGAAGGATACGATAGATACAGGATTACCTACGATCGAGAAACACGAAATGAGCTACAAAATTCGCGGAAAGATCAAAAGTCCAAGCTTCAACGATCTGTGTTACACGATAACTTGGAATACCATTTTGTCTATGATTATGTACTCGTATATATTTACAAGAAGCGTTAAGTTTCGCGTATTCTTTAAGAGAAATTCTAAATACGTAATTAGTACGTATATTAACTCGGGAGACTTATTATTCTATCATAACAGTTCATTCGGACTTGCGAAACGCGATTCTCCTCTCCTTCGCTCTGATTTTATAAAACAACCAACAATCCCTTTCTAATCTGGGATAAAAAAAAGAAGAAAAAGTTCGTTTATCACTTAAATAAAAGGATAAATCACAGATTCGCGTATTTAAGAATGGAAATTCCTACATCTGTACTATGTCGCCTCTGCCGCGAGCAGTCGTAACGACTCCATTAGCTATATGGTCACCTGAAACAGTAAACGATCGATATTAATATAATACTTATTATCAGCCAGAATAACGAGTTCGAGACACGTGTATACGAAAATATCGAGACTTACGCTTATTTTCTCCAATATAGTTTCAGCCGGCTTATCCTTTCGAACGGGTTCCTTCGGACTAGTCTGAACCGATGTCGGTCTGGTCTCCTCTTCGGTCTCGTTTTTCTTTTCCGGGCTCTTCATGGCGTTCCGCGCCTCTATCCTCTTTCGATTCAGGAACGCCATCCCATGAACTCTAAGGTGCTTGTCCACGGCAGCCTTGTCTTCGAAGACAGCCATACAAACGTGACACTGGTTCGCCTCGATGACCTTTCCCTCGACATCGAGATCATCGATACTGTCCGGAGCATAAGAAGTGTTCCGAGCCATATACGCTATGGGATCATCTATTCCGTGGAATGCTTTCAGGTGCATTTGTAAGCTGGGCGCAACCACGAAATTGTCACCGCATTCCAGGCAAATCAAATATCGCCCTCTGATTCTATGAGCGGAGGCGATGTGCTCCCTCAAGTGTGTCATGTTCGAGCACCGTTGATCACACTTTTTACACCTAAAGTTTCCCTCGCTGTCCTCCGCTGTTTGCTGAGTCACGCACAGTCCGACTCCCGCGAAATTTGAATTTCTTCCCTCGGAATACTTTTTCGGAGTCCACCGCCGCCTCCTCTTCGAGTTCGAGGACACGTTCTCCGACTTGCGTTTCCTGTTGCCCAGCAGCACATCCTTGTAGCCACCGTTTATAAATTCCGGCGACATTCGAACCAACATTGGCTTAACCACCGACAATTTACAATTTTCCGAATGCTTTCTCTCGAAATGATTGCTCACAACGGACCATAACGTATTCATCGATTCACCGCACAGAGGACACGAGAAATTTAAGACCGTTTCTTTCGATTTCACCGGACCGTTCAGTGCGAGTCGTTGATAAAATTGCCTACTAGTTTTCTGGGTACGGGAGAACATAAACACTCTTTCTGTTTGCACGGTTTGTTCAGTGTTCGGAGCTCCATCCGATTCAAAGATACACTGAGGTATTTTGGAAAGCGGTGGTGGTTTTAGAAACGGTTCGTTTGTCGGACTTTCCTCGCCAGATGTATCACTGGTTTCACCCATTCCTGTCTCTGTCTGTCGATATCTGTCTTTATCCCCTTCGAGAGATTGCTTATCGTTCAGAGTATCATTTCGATTTGGCGCGTCTCTATTCGTTGGCACAGATGCAAGTATATCTTTTGGAAGGTTTGAAGAACAATCTGCGTCAATCTCTTCAATTTCCAACTTGCTCAACTTCACGTTAGTTATTTTCTTATTCCGTTTACTGCTTCTACTATCCGCAATTTCAATTTTGGTTCCTTGTTTTTCTTCCTCTTCTTCTTCTTCTACTGTAATTTCGACTTTCGGTAAGAAAATCTTACTCGGGGTTTTCGGTTTCTTTATTTCTAATCTCTTCTTGGCAACTGCACGTAACGTTTTGTTCGCAGGTTCGGTCTCATTTCCGTTAATGGATAAGTTCGAGGATCTCGTCGATCGATCAGCGATCGATCTAACGTCAAGTATCTTGGGTAAATTTTTATTCAGATCCGAGAATAGATTTTTCTTAGCTTTAACATCTTTGGGACGTTTCGTGGGTTCTGCCTTCATTAAGAAGTCGTCCGCTTCTTCTTCGGTTCCACGCTCGAATACTTCGGACGTAATAGTCCTGGTGTTTATAATTTTAGGCATGATCGTTCCAACCTCGGAAGGTACCTCGCACGCAACCGTCAATTTATTCGGTTGTGGCATCACAGCCTTCAAGAAAGTTCTCGCCATTTCCGACGGCAAAATGTTCAACAGTACTTGAGGGCTTATGATTTGGTAGAGTTGCGTCAAATGTTCATTCTCCAAGTGAGTCATTATCGGTTTCGCTTCTACATGTATGAACGCGCAGAATGGACACGTGAACCATATTAATCTTTGTACGACCAAATGTTTCTCCATGTGCAACATGTATTCTTCGCAACGTACAATGCATCGGCCGAGCTTGCACAAGGCGAGCCTTATCGGACGTTCGTCGCTTACGTCCGAGTGCTTCTCTGTGCAATGCTTCTGGTATTCCGAATACGTTGGCAAAACGATGTAACATTTCTCACACGCTATCTTATTATGACTGTGCATGATAGCGAAATGTCTGGAGACAGTTTCCATGTCTCTGAAACCGTCTATTTCACAGATCTTGCAACCGAGAACACGTTTCTTTAACGGATGAAAACAACTGGTCCATGTGTGCGCCTCTAGAGATCCGAATACCGTAAATTTACGATAACAGTCTGGACATAAATATGGCTTCTCTTTGTCGTGAAACGTCTGATGAGCCACGAATCGCGTCGAATTTCCTTGATACGTATCGCATTTATGACAAACATGTCTATAACAAGAACAATAAATATCGTTCTTCGTGGACTTGGAGAATCCTGGAATATAAGACTCAGGTTTCCTAGGTTTATTGCACGATTTACACAGCGATTTTTCCCCCGTGGTATTGTACTCGGATTCCCATTCCTCGAGCTGCGGATCCTTCGTGCTTCCGTCATCAATCTTTTCGCTACACTTCTCCATGCAATGTCTCAATACGTGCTGTAAGATATTAACGCTCTTCAAGTTTTCTTTAACTACGTTATCGGGAACAAAGTCCATTACTGTCAATATTTCCTCGTTGAGCTGTTGCAAGTGTTCGTGTCGTTTTTTCAGTTCCGTATACGAAAGATGAAAGAATTCGTTGAGCATCTCATGCTTCGATTTCGTGATCATCGCCGCGGAATCGACGATCGTATAGATTGGCTTCTGCGTATGAAATTTCATGTCGAGATACAAGTTCTCGTCTTCGCCTTTGTGAAACGACAGAGACCCGACCGAATCGTTGCTATTACGCGCCTTAACATCTGCAGCAGATTTGCTACTCGAATTGGCAGCATCGGTCTTTTGTGCGCCCTTTATCGTTAAATTAGATTGTTTCGATTGTACATCGCAACTGGAACTACTTGACAATTCTGACGGAGAGGGTGAAGGTGTTAAAGGAGAGATATCACTCTGAAGAGAGTTCACTCTTTCTGGAGTCGACAAATTTTCTACGTCGGTAGATTTAAGTGGTATTAACGGTGGAATATCGCTCGTAGATTTTAATTGCACTGCTCCTTGTACTTCTTTCATAACTTTGATCACATTAGATCCGTTTTGCAAATGTTTAGTACTACCTAAAGATTGTTTAATAATATACTTTAGCCCATTATGGCATATAATTTTATTCGATAAAGTCTGCGACTTCTTTTTAACCGATTCAATTTGATTCCTTTGGACACTCTTATTTGAATCCTTATCGGATGATTCGCTCCCCGGTGAATGTTGCGACGACATTTTATTCTGCTGGGTTTTTATATCATTTCCGCGGTTTGCATCGGGTAATAGTTGTACTACCTTTTTAGAAGGCACCTCTTCCGCGTTATGAACAGCAATAGCTTTGGAGTCTTGTCCTATAAAAAGAATTTTTTTGTTGGCCACGATGTGAGGTGGCAACTGTTTAATAATTGTATTAATATCAATATGTAGCGTATTATGGAACGTAACATACTTTTGCCCAGAATTAACAGTTACAACAGATGTATTTTGCTTTAATTTATCCAATTTATTTTTACACGCCTCCGATTTCGTTGCAGAGGAGGAGGTATCAGATTGTACCTTAGACAATGGTTCCATGATTAATATATTTTTGTCTGGTGTTACTTTGCTTCCCTTTCTAGTAGTACTGTTTCCAGTAACTAACTTAATTGGCATTGCACCCTTACTAGATCTATGTATTGTATTTTTCATTGATTTTTTATTAGCAGGACTCTTAAGAGAATCTTTTGTATTAAATTTTGGTGTGATCATAGTATTACCATATGACATAATCATATCAGATGATATAGAATTCAATTTTGATGCATTAACTTTTTTAGATTTTTTAATTATCATTTTAGAAATCTGCGGAACAACCAACGAATTCTGACCTGATTTTCCAGAAACTGTAGTCTGCTTTCTCAAAGTATTATTCACTGTAATTTCAGGTTCAAAATGTTTCGATGCAGGCCCACAATCCACAAAAGCAATGTCATTTATGGTGCAAGGAGTGTCTTCATTTTCAATTTCATTTTCATCAGAAATAAATATTGCTGTATCCACAGAGGAAAAGCTTTTCGCTTTACCAATTCTTTCTGTACTATTGATCATTTCAATGTTAGAATGGGTATTATAAAAACTGGACACAGATTGATTATTCAAAATATAAACCCTTTCTTGTATTGGTATTTCTAATTTTTGAAAGTAATGTTGACCTTTGTAATTTTTAAGAATAGACATAACAGGATTTTTATTATCTTCTGTTTCAATCATCTGCCACCAATCATTCTCAATATTTTGAGCTCTTAACCAATCCATTATATGAACCTTTGTTATAAATGTATGTTCCATGAGAGCTTCGCATATTGTATTAATATCAGAATCCCAATTTTGAGATAGGTTTGATGGAACAGGCATTAACATTAGGTCACCCATGTTTACATTTGTAACAGAATGGGCTTTCAGATGTGCAAGGAATTGACATTGATTAAAAAAAAGTGCAACTGCCCCAAGCTTTTGAGTTTTATGCAAGCCTTTGTTTCTTAAATACATACGTTTCTCACGTTCTAACCTTGAACATGCAGAGCATAAAGAGCCTCCTACAGAATCATGTGTACAAACTGTCATAAAGCATTGTTGACACCAGTATCCCAATATCCAACTTTTTCGTGCATGATGGTCCTCCAAACTGCTTCGAAAGTGAAAGCTAGCACAGAATAAAACTTTTCTATTGTAACAAAATTATATGCGAGCTTATTAAAATGGAAATCCTTAATATATTATTCATCTTACCGATCTTTGCATTGTGGACACAAATATAAAGTGTCAGACTCTGTGTCATGTTTCTTCACAGATGGAGGTCGTTCTGGTGGCACATAAGGGGGTGTCTGTATCATAAAAACAGCATTTCTCACTGCTGTATAATACTTAACACCCCACCTACTTTCAAGTCCTCGGTCCTTCCGTAATCTTGGCATGAGATTATGTTTATTACATATCACAGTACCCCAGAGATGTGATCCATTAGTATTTATCCAACATTTATTTGTGAAATTCACAAATAAAAATAAGTCTGATATAACAGAATATGTATGTCTGATACTGCACAACTATGTAGAATATTCAAAGACAGTGAAATACTAATACATCTAGTGATATATTAGGTCCACTACAAGCTATTATCATACACTCTTTCATGACATACAAGGAGTTTGATGTAACATTAAAAATCAGACAACACTATACAAGATTTGTTCACAGAATTCTTAACGAGTTTCACTATTTATAATTCCTGCTCTATATTTATTTTGCACAATGCAATGCATTAATGAAAGTTAACACATTGTTATAAATCACAAAACCACCATATTCAGCCATGATATGTTTTGCTGTTTCCAACTTGTTGGTAAAACAGAACATACAGAGCTGCCATCACGGGAAACGTTGGAAGTAAAGTTGAGCATCTAAAAATGCTTACATATAAAAAGCAACAAATATTTTTGCTTGTAGTCATTCACATAAACTGATTTTCTACATTATGGGACAATGCTTATTACTTAATGTTATTACAATAATTTATGAAAACTATACTCTCTTCATGAATGTTTAACACGACTGTAGACTATTAAACCATGTTGGAGTGTTTATAACCATCTTCCTCAAAGTCCTGTAAACAGAAATGATGTTACATGTAAGAAAATACAACAAGTAGGACTGATATATGATTATTTTGATTGATTTCCATATTACAAATATGTTGCATATATAAAATCTAATTTTCATACATCATAGACCCTATGTTAACTAAATCCCTTTTCATCTTTTAGATTCTAGATAGACAATATGCAAATAGCTGTGTCCTCAACACAAGCTATGATACTAGTTAATATAAACAACAACACTTACAACATGCTTTCATCTTAAAATTAATTAAATGTATCTCATGGAAAACATGGTACTATATAAGATAGAATAAAATGTTTTTACAATTTGAATACTCTCAATCACATAGTACTAACTAGACTTTATAAATGAATAATAGTTTCCCTAAGAAAGAAACACAATTGGTAGAAGGTACAATAAATAACAGTATTATTCCTACTGTTATGCTGAGAACCAATGATTTCACAAATTCTATTCAACTGTATTATTAAGTGCCAATTATTATTGTATTTACTGAACAAAACTTACAATTACTATTAAGCAGTATACGTTACACTTACAAAAACTTTTGACGTACATCTACTCCTGTACATTATTACAATACATTGAATTCCATACTGTTATTACTTGTAACTTATTAAATTTTTATAGTAACGTTGTTTACTGCAGAAATCGGGAGGTTTCTTGAAATTTATATCTTTTCCAACATATACTTTGGTGCCAGGTACATATTTGTTTGGTACCTCTAACCTTTCAGTCCACTTTTCATAGAGAGCGCTAGCTATGAAATGACAAATTCGATATATGTATACTGTATACATATGTATATCGAATATGTATACTAAAGTAGTATCACCGACTAGGTATAGGATAGACCTATCATCTTATGGGACTTCGTGTTTCATGTTCTGAAATACCGATAGTGTAAAAAGTCAGGGATTTTCTGCTGCCCTCTACGTTATGAGAACGGTGAATTTGTGAACTACGTTAAATCTAAGAAGGGACCATGATCGTGAACGGATTCTCTTCCGTCCGTTCGCTATAAAGTAGACGTATTACAAAGGAGTCTTGGGTTCTAATCCCGACGGACCTATATTAGTTTTTCTTCGCGTACAAAAAAGTTATTGCGTTTAATATTGTTTTTATGGATATGTATATGTATTATTATGTACATTTTAGTAAATTATTTTATTATTCCATTGTTATTACAACAGTTTAACAGTGACAACAAACGCATGCATATTTTCAAATCTCGGACTAATAGTATATTTTTATTCTATATTATTACATATAAGTGAGTAAT